>NC_056744.1:1228068975-1228230868 GCF_019279795.1 Protopterus annectens
GCAGTGATCAAACAAACATCTACTGTTATATTAAGTTTACTTACACAAGTGTACTATGTTCATCATACTGATCACTGTTTAGCAATTACCCCTCTCTAATAAATAAAGTGCTTCAAAAAGTATTTATGTATAAATATATTAAACATGTTAAAAATATACAAAATATGTATCTGTAAGATGTACAAAATGTATAAAATATATAAAAAATAAAACAGCTTGGATACCACTTTAGGTATAAAAGAAGGATTAGTTCTCAAAGAAACCCTGTCCCTGTGGAAAATGAGATAGGGTTGACTCATAGTTAGAGCCTGCAACTTGGATACCATTCTTACAGAAGTCAGAGCAATCAGCAAAACTGTTTTGCATGCTGAGAACCTCAAGTCAATCACATTAGCTGGTTCAAATGCAGCAAGCAATAGCACAAAAAATTAAAGATTCCTAGGAGGGGTCACTGGTTTTCCTGGAGGACTCTTACACAAAACCCCTTTTAGAAATATTTTTCTGCGAGAATCCACTGAAAGAGAAGAATCCATAGGTAGACATTCTGAAATGGGTGCTAAATGAAGCTTGACAGATGAATAAGAAAGGCCATAAGAAAATAACTCACACAAATATTGAAAAATCAGAAAACTAGCCCTGAATTTGTACTGGTTATGTTGTTGACACCAACAGGAAAACCTTTTCCATGGGTTCAGGCACCTAGGCAGTCGCACATTTCTCTGTGGTACGTTTGGTTGGGGACACATGGCTAAAGTGACATTCAGCTGCAGAGAAATATGGCTGTTGCAGATTCCCTATGAGCAAAGAGAAGAATGTGGTGCCATGCCCACAGTTTCAATAACTGAATGCACAGGGAGAAAATAATTTCCATGGCCTCCAAGGCAACATGAGACACAGGCAGTATGATAGGCATCAGCAGCAGGCTGGCCAGAGGGCATGTCAGTGGCAGTAAAAATGCAGTGCACAAAGGCAATGCCTTTATAATTGGTGTGTGTGAACCACTACCCCTTTCATAATGTCTAAGGAACATTACCTAAAATGCATTCTGGAGTATAAATGTGACTACAGTAGCATGCAAGACTTCCTCCATGCTACAGTACACTTCTACATGTTGTAGTTACATAAGCATGTACTGTACACAGAGCACAACACTCATTACTTCTTCTGACCCAGTGCATTTGGTTATTAAAGCTGTGGGCATGGCAGTGTGTGCTTCCCTTTGCCCACAGGGAATTTGCAACATTCATATTTCTCTGCAGCTGAATGTCACTTCAGCCATGTGTCCCCGACCAACTGTACCATAGGGAAATGTCTCGCTGCCTAGGTCCCTGAACCCCTTTTCCATTTGCTAATATATGATTTTCTAGTACCGGGCTTTCTTGCCTCCATTAGTACCTGCTGCACCTCCTCAGTAAATAGGAATCTAAAGGGAATTAAGACCCTATCATCCAAGCAGCCAACTGAAGTTGATTGGGGTTGGGGTGTATCAGACAACCCTGTTCTTGAGTGGGTAGATCTGGTCTGTGATGACACTTGTGGTAACTGTCCCTGGCCATTTCCAAAAGAAGGGAGAACTACAAATGCCTGGGCCAAAAGGAAGTCACCACAATGATCTTGGGGGATTTCTTCTCCATCTTCAGAAGTACCTTGGATATCAGTGGAAAGGGTGGAAAAACATCCAGGAACATTTCTGCCCATGGCAAAGAAAAGGCATCCGTCTTCCAGGCCTTCTTGCATGGAGTCCCAGAGGAGAATCTTGCCAGCTGATTGTTTACAGATCTTGAACCCCCCAATCTAGTTTCCATACGTGAAGGACTGCCCTTGTCCTGATCAGCTTGTCTGTCACAATTTTGCTCTGACAGAATGTAGGATTCCTTTAAAGTGAGACTGTGGTATGAAGCTATGTCCCAAGCTAACATGGCCAGCCTGCAAAGGGGAGTTCAACCAGGTTCCCCTTTGATTGTTGATGTACCACATGACTGTGGTGTTGTCTGCAACAACTTGAAGAAGTGCTAGGGACCAAAGATGACTCAGAGTTGAGTGTACTGATCAGAACAACCATCACTTTTTTATTTACGTGCTTGCATCTGCCCTTGGTATTCAACAAACCTTTCTCATTTACTCCTCCTGAAACTGCTCCCCAAACAACATCTGAGGCGTCTGTGGTGACTAACTGCTTTGGAACACAGACAGAGATACAAGGGAAGACTCGGATTTAAGGATATTTGCGGTTTCCACCAAATTATTTGACTTCTGAGAAACCCCAGCACTGGGATTTAAAAAGACAAAGGATGTTGGCACTGAGACCAGAGAGACTTCAGATACCATTGTATCTTTTTCATGTGGAGTCTTGCCAGGGGTATCTATCATGAGAATCACAGATGCTACAAGACCCAAAATCCTGAGGTATTCCCTCATAGTGATATAGATCTATTTTTCCCTGTGGAAGAAAAGGTCTTCAAAGTGAGGTGTCTCCCCAAGAATACAATCCTGTGTAAAGGAGTCAAAAATGACTTTTAAATGTTCTCTTGAAATTCCAACATGTGTAAGAGGCCACTCATCCAAGTGAGAGATTCCTGACACTTTGAAAAATACACTGAAAAGATAATCAGTCATCTAAATATGCAAAAAGGATGGATACCCTCCAGCTAGCAATATGCTATAACTGAAGCTAGATACTTTGTCAACAATCTTGGTGCACTGGATAATCCAAAGGGTATGGCAGAGAACTGATAATATGATCCAGAAACACAAAACCTTAAAAAATGCCTGAAGTCTGGATGAATAGAGATGTGATGATAAGCATCTCTTAAGTGTTACCAGGAAACGTGAATAAGGAAGAAAAGGTAAAAGGGTGCGAAGTGACAATTTTGAACATGGACACCATCATAAACCGATTTAGGAAAGAAAATCCCGAACTGGTATCCAATTTTCTTTCTTTGGCAATAAAACATCCTTGAATAAAAACATTTCCCAACCTGGGAAGGAGGAATTGGTTCTATCATTACCTGGGACAGCATGTGAGGTAGGACAGGTGGAAATAAGAGCCTGGTCTAGTGGATGAGGGATAACCCCATGGAAAAGATGAATTTCCTCTCATTGCCATCTTTAGCCTTGTTGAATAATCTTCAGAATCTATTTGTCTGAAAGCACTGTTAACACAGAGTGGAGATTCGAGTTTCTGGAAGGGAAACTGTGCTGCCAGGGTAGGAAGGGGACGATAAGGTCCCTTAAATGGACTATCCTTGGTTTTGGGAGGCTCCAGTATTCTTTTTTGAAACCCTCTAGCCATTTCTTCTGTTGAGACTTTAATTTTGCCAAAACTGATTGAGAGGTTAGAAAAACTGGAAACAGAGGACTTTAAAATCTTAGAGACTTCCTGTATCAGCTTATCCCTTTCATTACACTTTTTAATCACCTCTACAGACCGGAGCCAAAACCTAAATCTCTCACTAAAAGAAAATTTAAAAACTAATTTTTAAAATCATTTGTGAGGTTTTGAGAATGCAGCCAAGCAAGCCTCTTTAAAACAGTACCAGTAGCCATAGCCCAGAAAAAAATAGCAACTGAGTCCTATACGTACTGTAAAGAATGAGTAGTGACTTGTCTAATAGAAGAAAATAATTTACTTAAAGCAGATTTTTCCTCACAAGAAGGAACTGCAGACAAAACATTCCTCATACTTTTACAATTAGAACAAACATATGAGCCTGACAGTTCAAAATTCTGAAAATCAAAGCTGCAGAAGTATACACTTTTTTCCCCATACATATCAATAATCTTCCCATCCTTATCAGAAAGATGAAGACTGGAATTAACTAAATGTTCAGAAGCAACAGGATTACCAAAGTTCTACATGATGGGCTAGGTTTGGGAAGAATGCATAAAATGCTTAAAAACTGAGGAACTTTATACATCATCTCTGCCTTTTTAGGGGGCAGCTGGCTGACATTGAAGAAATCTGTAGACAGTTACACACACAGTCTAAAAAGCTGACAGAACTGGAGAAAAGGTGAAGGCTCTGGAAAAATCCTTCTGTAACAGCTCACAGTATTTTCTGAAGGATTAAGAAAAATATGCGTTCTCCCACTGAAAACACTGGCACATTCTGGGAAGTGTCGCAGAGAAAGAGACCCCCCCCCCCCCAATAGGTACAATCATAAACAGGTCTCCTCAGAGTCTGAATCAAAATGGAGTAGAAAACCTTGCATTTGTCCCTTCATCTTCCTGTTCATATTCAGAATCTTGAATCTCTTCCCTCTTTCTTTTACCAGAAACTACTTCA
This sequence comes from Protopterus annectens, assembly GCF_019279795.1. Lineage (NCBI taxonomy): Eukaryota > Metazoa > Chordata > Ceratodontiformes > Protopteridae > Protopterus > Protopterus annectens. The sequence continues at coordinate 1,228,073,261 of NC_056744.1, forward strand.
TAAGATCAGCAGCCTGAAATATACACAGAGCCAGATCCAGTCACTACTCCTGTCCAAGGGAATTGGAGGAAGAACAAACACGTTTAATTTTCTGTTTCGTTTTGACATGAAAAATGGAGCAAGCAGTGTTATTAATGGCAATAGCAACAGCAGCTTCCACAGGGATAGGCACAACATTCTGACAAAACAGTGAAGCATTCCCTGTTCTTCTTCCAGGACTGACAAGAGTGTTTCTCCATTGCCTCTTATGAGACCCTAACAGCCACAGAGGTCATGGCTAACCCCTGGTCCATAGTGGCTATATGTGCTACACTGGATCTAGGGTAAAAGATGAGTGGTCTGAAATGCAACTAATGCTCACAGCAGTTACCCAGCTGCAGCTAAGGCAAATTGCTAGTATGCTGTGGTGGCAAAGGCTAACTTTTTCTTTTTGTGTCTGGAAGAAGGGCCAACAGTGGGAATGACAGACTGTTCCACAGTCATGCTGAAAATGGTGCCTCTTTCCTTATACAAACATCAAAAAAATGGTCAAAAAAAGTCTTTAAAAGTCACTTTTCTCACCCAAAAGTACAGTAAAAAGCACTTAAAACAATTTGTCACCCCCCAAAAGTAAAATACACACAATCCTCACAGGAAAAAAATGTTTTGAAATACATTAAAGAACTTTTAAACTGACTGGATAAAAAAAACCCTCTTATTTGAAAGTACAATACAGTCTTGTGACAGCACGCTAAAACAAAAACTCCTAAGTATTAAAATAACTTTTCTTAAAAGAAAAGTGTTATTAAACAAACGATTTTTAAAATGGAAGTCTCCCCGCAAAAAGGGGACTTATCTGCCAAGCAAAGGAACAAAAGAAGCCAATCATCGGTCTTCAAAAACTTCAGAGGAGTGTACTATTGCCGGAAGGAATGCTCTGGAGAGCTTGGTAACTAAACCTTTTTTTTTTTTTTTGTCAGCTCATTTAGAGCTGATTGACAGTTTGGGTGTACGGCAGGTGGCCTGAAGCTCTGGAAGTTGGCCAGCTGTTATATCCTTGGCAGGATACAACCCATATAGCTAAGGTTACTGCAGCAGTGATCAATATGATGAACATCTGGCTATGTGATGTCAGAATCAATGACCCACTGACAATGGTTGGGTCCAATAGAGAGTATGCTGATAACTTATCTAACAGCGATCCCAAAAACAGAGAAACCTTGAGAAAGCAAAGACTAAAAACCAAGAAGCTCAAGGTAATTCCAAAACAACAGTAGGGTAAACACACACACACACACACACACACACACACAAAAACATAATACTGTAATAAAAGTTCATTTTTAAACAATGTTTAGCACTTTCATTCTTATTTATTTATTTGAAGTTGGTTTACCAGGATAGTCCATTAGGCCAAAAATAACCTGTTTTCAATGGAGTCTTGGGGAGAAAAGCTCCAAATACAAGAAAAGATTACAGTCATGGTTTTAGGTTACAAAAAGTACAAATACTACAGAATACAAAAACAGTTACATTTAGAAAGAACATTATATTATGGAGTAAATAACTGAGGCTTTACATTTTAGAGAACATTGTATTTTAAGGTAATTTTAGAAATGAGACTTACACGTTATAGTATCTGAGTAGCTCATTACTCATGGGATAGTATAAGCTAGTGCAGCGAGTACAACTTAGAGAATGAAGTGTAGCAGATGTTGCCAGTACAAAGAGAAGTGATTATGTAAGGTGGGAGCAGGAGCATTCCCACAGGGATATAATATGTGAGTGAAATGATTTTTTGAATAAAGAGTGATTGGTGGTGGTGCGTATAGAAGGTGGTAGGGAGTTCCAGAGGCGTGCAAGGGCACAGGATAGGAGATTTTTACCTGGGGGACGGGTTGGTTTGTAGAGTTCTATTAGGTTTTGGTTGTTAGATCTTAGTAGTCTATCTGGGAGGTGCATTTTGAAGGTAGAGGAGAGGGAGGGACAGAGGGAGGGGTTGAAGATGAGCTTGTGAGCTAGAGTAAGTTGAGTGTAGGTGAGATGATTGGATAGTTCTAACCAATTTAGTTTGTGGAGGGATACACAATGGTGAGTAGATGACTTATGGCTGGTAGCGAACTTGGCAATTTTATTGTAGCAGGAGGAGAGTCTTGTATTGAGAGAGGACTATAGGTTAGTTAGGAGTGGGGCACCATAAAGTAGAGAGGGGAAGAGAAATGTGATAAGAGAGGTTAAAGTTAATGGAGGGGCTGAGGTAGCAATTTTGGTGGTAAAGCATGCCAAGTTTTTGGTGGTATTTTTTAATATTTAGTTGTAGGTGGGAGTTGAATTTGAGCTTGTTATCTATAAGGACTCCTAGTAGTTTGGCCTCAGATACCAATTCGATAGTTGTGTTGTTGTAGCTGGAAATAAAGAATGAAGCTGAAGGAGGTGGCTTTAGAGGGGGTAAATACCATGAGTTTAGTTTTAGAGGCATTGAGTGCTAAGTGATTTTCTTTGATCCACTGTTCAGTGGTTAAGAATGCATCTTGGGTAAGCTTTAGGAGTGTGGGGATGGAGCTGGCAGAATAGATTATAGTTGAATAGTCTGCGTATTGGATAAGATTAGTGCAAGGGATGGAGCGGTGGAAGTCATTTATAAATATATTGAAAAGGAGGGGACCCAGTATGGACCCCTGGGGAACACCAGTGGTGGTATTAATGAATGAGGAGGTGGCTTTGTTCCATTTCATTGCTTGTTGTCTGTTGGAGAGGTAGCTGTTGAACCAGTTTATAGAGGAGGGGGATATGTTTAATTTAGAGAGTTTAGCAATTAGGAGATTGTGAGAGATGGTGTCAAAGGCTTTAGATAGGTTGAGTAGCAGTGTAGATACAATATTACCAGAGTCCCGTGCTTTATTCACAGTTTCAAGGAAGGAGAGAAGGTCGGTCATGGTACTGTGTCCGGGTCTAAATCCATATTGTGTGGGAGTTAATAGGTTGTTGTCAATAAGATAGGGAAGGAGTTGTAGATGGATGCACTTTTCAAGAATTTTGGAGATGGGAGAAAGGATGGCGATGGGATGGAAATTAGAGATATTGTTATTGTTGCCTCCTTTGTGTAAGGGTATGATAAAAGCCTTTTTCCAAATCAGGGGTACATGACCTTCATGGACAGAGCGATTGATTACAATACTGATGGGCAAGGAAATGGCTTCAGCAGCTATGTAAGAAAGTATGAGGGGATGTTATTGGGGGATTTGAACATGCTTTCAGTTTCTGTAGGAGTTTTATATGGTAGATGTGGGTACAGGATTTACTGAGAAAGGTAGGGGCTGAGAAGAGAGTGTGTTAGAGAGAGGAGGAGATGGGGAAGATGTGACGAGATGCAGAAGAGGAGGGTGAAGTATTGTTTGAGAAGGAGGGAGGAGAAGGATTTACTGAGAAGGGAAGGGACTGAGAGGTGAGTGTGTTTGAGAGTGGAAGAGATGGTGAAGATGTGACAGGAGATGAGGAGATGGTGGCTGAAGTGTTGTTGAAGAAGGATGCTGGAGAAGTGGAGGGTATAGTGTTATGGAAGGATGAGGTTAGTTTAGAGATGGAGTCAATGAAAAAGGAGTTAAATTGTGTGGCAAGATCGATGTCTAGTGCATTTGGGTGCAAGCCATGAGAGGATGTTTTCAAGTGTTGAAATGTCACCGGGGGGATGTAAAGAGAGGCTATGCATATGTGTTTGTGTCTATTTACTTGAAGTGAAGAGTAATTCTGCATTAGCGAAGTGGGGAGTACGTTTGTTGTAGGGAGTAACTGAAAAGGAGGATGAATACAGGAGAGCTACTCCTCCCTCTTTTTTGTGGGTTTTATCTTTTCTGATGATGGAATAGTTGGGTGGTGCAATTTCGGAATCATGTATGTGTGGTTTTAACAAAGTTTCAGAGATAGACATGATGTCAGGTTTGTTGTGGACAAGCCAGGCATGGAGGTTGGGTATTTTATTGGCTATGCTTTGGGCATTTAGAGAAGCTAGTAGGATGGATTTAGGTGTAGAGGGGGAGGTGTGGGGGCCTGGGTTGGGGTGTATATCTCCTGACAGCAGAATGGTAGCTAGATGTTGGATAAGGCTACAGAGGTAAGCTTACGGTCTGAGTTGAGCTTTGTTAGAATTGTGAGGGTTGTGATGGTTAGTGAGGGAACAGATTGGTTGAATGGAGTAATAAGATTATAGGGAAAAAGTAGAAAGTTATTTATAGGATATAGGCTGGGGGATATAGGGATAGGTGAGCCTGAGAGTGGTGAGGTAAGTTGGCTGGTTGTGTGAAAGGATGGTGAGTGGTTGGTGGAAGTGGGCTGGGTAAGTTAGTGGATGTAGGATATATGTTAAGAAGTAATAGTAGTTGGACAGAGAAGGATATAGATATTAAAGGCATGGTGAGGCTTGAGGTGCTAAGAGTGGGTGTGTGGTGGTTGAATCAGTATACAGGAGCCAGTAGAAGAGATAACTATTGGAGGGATGATAGGGGTGGAGAAGGTTGGTAAGGAGGAAGTAGGTGTGGTTATATGTGTATAAATGTAGAGGTCCTAGGGGCAGGTGGGAATTGGGGGCAGGGAAGGGAGCAAAGTGGGCACAACAAAAACCCCAGTCGAGGTGAGCAGAGAAAAAAGTATCAGCTGGAGCAGTTAAGAACTGCACTGAGTAACTGAGACAGTAGTCACCTATCGAAGAACGGACATAATTCCTGTTTAAAAGAGAAGAGGGAGGGGAAAAACTGAGTTTCTTGAAACTGGGGACTTCATTAGAATGTTCCAAAGATACCAAGACCACACTTGAATACGTAATTTTAAAAAGCACGACATAAAACAACGAATAACATCTCCTTCCAATCCATTAATAAAATATTTAAAGAAACTAGTTGTGAATCCATAAAAAATAGATCATATCACAGAAAAAATAATGTTAAATCCATGCTTACAACTTAGATGCAAGCATGTTTAACACACTACTAATTGAAACCATATCATTTAAACCAAGAGGCATGTTAGTTTCTAATCTTAATTGCCAAAGCAGCTCCCGTTGTTTGAAACTTTGCTCCCAAGATCACCCTCTTAGATTTGGTAAAACTTATTCCAGTACAAGAAACAAAAATAATTATTTTAGCTTCTGTTTATAAAGAACATTATTATCATTTAAAGTTTTTAAGTCATAATAATGTTCATATATGCATTTGTTAGTGCCCTTTCAGTTTCACCAATATAGAAGTAATGGTAAAAGTCATAAAAGGCAAGGTACACCATTCTAGTGGAATTACAGCCGCAACTTATCTAACAGCTTTACTAAGCACAAATGCCAAACAGCCCTCAGGACATCATAAATTAAAAAAAAAGTTTGCTAAATTAAAATACAAATAAGAAACATCAGATGTAATGCAGGGCAAATGAATTCTTCTTTTACCACTAAAACATGTAAGGTCAGTGGAGCCATAAGCATATAATAGTTTAAACAAAGAATAAAACTCTTAAACATTTAACTTCCATTTATTATTTAAACCATTTTTTTCAAACAAGCAAACTTACCTTAGCCCAATAACGGAATGCTAGCACCAACGGCCTCAGGGTGGGTTCCAGTCTGCCTAGCGCTGTCAGCAGAGTTGTTGTACGCCAAGCCACATCATTTCCAGCACTAACTTTACATGTCAAACCACTGTAAGGGGAAGAAAGTACTATAGTATCAAATGAAAGCAGTTTATGCCAAAATACATGCACTAAAATATTTCAGTACACAGCTACAAGCATTTTGATAAGAGGATCTAGGGTTACCCTAAAAGATGCAACTCAGAGTTCATATTATAAATTTTGGACTACCCATATAGCTAAAGAATGTACACAAGTGTGAGGTGCTTATTATAATCACAGATGAAAGTGAAATGCCTACAGCAAGAAGCACATATGGGTTCTTTTCTGCTTTCTATTATCCTTTAAAGGCAAACTTCATCAAGAAGTATATCCCATAAACTGACTGAATTAAATAAATAAGGTAAATAATTAAATATTTTATCACAGTGCTAAGGCAAAAAAAATGCTGGAAGACGACATTTGGCCTGGCTAAAGATAGAGAAAATGGATTCTTAAAATAGGAAGACACAGGGATGGAAAGAGGAGAAAGAAAGACATACAGAGATGCACATAAAGGACAAGATAGGGTCGCCCATTGTTATCCATAAATTCATACCGGATGTGATGTCCCTCCTCTGGGCCAGTAATCAAGGAGCCTGAATCTTCACCACTGACATCAGTGAGGGATATCCACTTGGAACAAAAACAGATGCACACATTATTTCCAGATGCAGCTCTCTGCACCATGCACAATTTCCCTTAACAGCACACAGGGAACACACTCAGTCCAGGGACTGGGTTTCCCTCCCTCTCTCTCTGCAGGACTCCAATAAGACTCTGCACTGGCACAGCTATAGAGTTGAGTCCTCATCTAAGTGTCCCAGGCCAAGGCTCCCCCACCCTCTCTGTGAAACCAATGTTCTGTGCCCCTGCTCCAAATAGCTCACACACACACATACACACACCTGGGAAAGGCTGGCACAGATTTACTAGCTATGCCCCTCTGCTCAGACTATAAGGTAGATATTGCAACCAGGACACTCCAAAGCCGCTACTCTATGGCTCTTAGAAGGGTACCCAATTATAATGGGTGAAATTAATACTAATAAAAATGATACTGTTTGACTAATGCAGTAAGGCTTTCAGGAGTGTCCACAGTGTCACCAAATAAATATGAGTACTCACAAAGGGTAAAATATTCCCAAAAGGACCAGCCACAATGAAAAGTTTAAATATATTTAATAATAAATAATGAAAGAACATAAAGATACAAAATAAGAAGTTATGTACCTACCATAATGTTCCATGTTAGTTGTCTTCTTCTCGCCTTCTTTCTTGCTGGATGGGTTCGGAGCCGATCCTCGGCTCCGACTCGGCCAATACTAAAGCTCGAGAGCTAATTCCACCGGCTCGAGGCTCCCCTATATCCCACAATGCTAGGCGGTAACTACTCAGATCTCGTTTGATAGCTATACCAAGCAATCCTAGTCTCCAAAGAATGGAGTAGGGTAACCCACCTCAAACAGTCTGCGTAAGAAAAGGCAGACATCAGTAAAGATAGAAGAGGTGGGAGAAAAGTGGGAGTAACAAATTTCAGAAGAAGAAACACAAAAGAATTCCGGTCGGTCTGTCCAGGCTTGGGGGAAGGAGGGAGGGACGCAAGAAAGAAGGCGAGAAGAAGACAACTAACATGGAACGCGTTATGGTAGGTACATAACTTCTTAATGTTAAGTTGTCAATCTCGCCTTCATTCTTGCTGGATGGGACCGCGTCCCTAGCACCTTATCCCGGGTGGCCTATCGGAACAGACTCTTGAGAACAGTGGAACCAAAATTGGCACGGCTTCTGGAAACCATGTCCAATTTGTAATGTGAAATGAATGTATGAGGAGAAGCCCGGGTGGCTGCTGCACAAATTGAATCTATTGGCAACCTGTCCTGAAAGGCTATGGATGTAGCTAATGCCCTAGTTGAATGAGCTCTAGGTCTTGAGGGTAGTTTTTGATGTCTGGTCTCATAGATGAAAGTAATTGTAGACGTGAGCCACCTAGAAAGAGATACTTTAGTGACTGGAAGGCCCAATCTACCGTCAGCATATGACAGAAACAATTGATCAGATTTCCTGAGTTGTTTAGTCCTGTCTAAGTAATATCTCAGTTGGCGATGAACATCCAAAAAATGCAGCTTTTGCTCTGACCTATTTGAATAGTTAGGGAAAAAAACGGGGAGATCAATAATTTGGTTTAGGTTAATTTGAGAAGAAATTTTAGGTAAAAAGGATGGATTAGTCCGGAGGGATACCCTGTCTTTGTGAAAAACTAAGTAAGGAGGATGACTGCATAGAGCATGGAGTTCAGATACTCTTTTCGCTGAAGTTATAGCTACCAGAAAAAGTGTCTTCCAAGAAAGCAATTTCAGAGAACATGAAGCCGCTGGTTCGAAGGGGGGAAGAATTAGAGATGCCAGAACCAAGTTCAAATCCCATTGAGGCGGAGGGTCTTTGATTGGAGGTTTGAGAAGAAATACACCTCTTAAGAAGGCTTTACAGAGTTTGTGAGCCATGATGCTGGATTCTGAGACACCAACATGAAAATTTGATATGGCAGCCAATTGAACTCTAATGGTTGATGCAGAAGATCCTAAATGAAAGAGCTCTGCTAGAAAGTCTAAAATAGACTGGATAGGTGCAGTAAAGGGATCTATGTTTTTCGACGATGCCCAAAGGGAAAAACGTTTCCATTTGCTAGTATAAATCTTCCGGGTAGAGGATTTATGAGAGGCTATCAAGATATCTCGGACCAAGCGAGATATTGAGGGAAGCCTGGCTAAGGTTGGAATTGGAGAAACCACGCTGTGAGGTTTAGAGAAGACAGAGATTGGTGCAGCTGACCCGATTGATGGGTAATCAGATCTGGTACTGGGTCCAGATGCCAAGGCTGCTCCAAAAGGTAACGATGAAGAAAGGGGAACCATATCTGTCGAGACCAGTAAGGGGCAATGAGGATCATTGTCACTCTCAAGGCGATGGCTTTCTGAATTAGTTGAGGTATCAGTGGAAAGGGGGGGAAAGGCATACAGAAGTCCCCGGGGCCAATCGTGGACTAGAGCGTCTCTGGTGGGATGGCCTAGTAACGGGAAGAGAGTGAAGAAGTCTTGACACTTGCTGTTTTGGGGAGTAGCAAAAAGATCGCAGCAAGGTTGGCCCCATCTTAGGAGTACTTCTTCTAAAACTGATTTCTTTAGAGACCACTCGTGTGGCATGAGAATTGCTCTGCTCAACTTGTCTGCAATGACGTTGGATTTCCCGGGAATATGCGTTGCTATCAGAAAACGCTGAGAAGAGATCGCCCATTGCCAAAGTCTGAGTGCTTCTCAACATAAAGGGTATGATCTGGTTCCGCCTTGTTTGTTGATGTACCACACCACGGACATGTTGTCCGTTTGAATTGCAATAGTCCCTTTGGGAAGAGAGTCGTGAAAGGCTTGCAACGCTAAAAGCACTGCTCTCATCTCTAAGACATTTATGTGCAAGTGGCACTCGAAGGGTTGCCATGTGCCCTGGACTGTCCTGCCCTGATAATGCCCCCCTCCCCACCCGATCAGGGAGGCATCTGTTGTCAACGTGGCAACTGGGGGGGGGGGGGGGAGTGAAGGGTCTTCCTTGGAGAAGTTGAAGTGACGTGACCCACCAAGACAGTTGATTCTTGCATACTTGAGTTATCAGTATGGTATGGGACATCGGGAGTCATTGAAAGGACCACTGGGTAAAGAGCATCCATTGGAGGATCCTCATGTAAAGGCGAGCTAAGGGGAGAAGGGGAATAGCTGCTGCCATGAGTCCTAGTACCTTCAATACCAGTCTGGCTTTGATTTTGACAAATTGTAAGAGAAGGGATACTTGGTTCCGGATGTCTAACACCCTCTGCTCTGTGAGTCTGGCTGAAAGGGTCTGTGTATCCAATGTGGCGCCTATAAAAGTAATAGACTGACAAGGCGACAAGGCAGATTTTTCGAAATTTATTGAAATGCCTAGAGCTTGACAGGTTTGAATGGTGAAATCCCTGGATAGGAGAGAAGCTGATGTCTGGTGGTGGCAGTAAGGAGCCAATCGTCCAGATATGGAAACACCTGGAATCCCTGGCGTCTCAAGTGAGCCGTGACCACTGCCATGCATTTGGTGAACACCCGGGGGGCTGTAGTGAGACCAAAGGGCAGGGCCCTGAATTGGTAGTGACTGGCTCCCAGCCTGAAGCGGAGATATCTCCTGGAGCGTCGGTTCATTTTGATGTGGTAGTACGCATCCTGAAGATCTATCGAGCACATCCAATTGTCCTGACCCAAGAAGGGTAGAATGGACTGTAGCGTGACCATCCGGAATTTTGTTTTCTTGACAAACTTGTTTAAGTAGCTGAGATCCAGTATGGGTCTCCAGTCCCCTGTTTTTTTTGGTACCAAAAAGAATTTGGAGTAGATTCCGGATCCTTGCTGGTCTGCCGGGACTGATTGGATGACTCTTTTTGATAGCAGCTTTGAAACTTCTAATGCTGCTTTTTCCCTTAGACCGGGTGGAACGTCTGGAAGGGATCTTTTTTGGGTTGGAATATGAATAAAGGGAATTTTGTAACCCTTGGATATGATCGACTGTACCCATTTGTCTTGAGTTAGGGAGCCAGGCTTTTGGGTACAGTGATAATCTTCCCCCGACTGCCTCCGAAGGCGGACAGCCGGGCAGCCCCTCAGGGGTGCTGAAAGGGTTTGTCAGAGAACATCTCTCTGCTACCCTGGTTTTGCGGACCTCCTCTGCCTCTGGGGCGGCGTCTATTATTATTCCCCCCTCTGCCTCTAGAGGGGAATCGGCCTTGTGCGTCAGATGAGACTCCCTGGGATTGTTTTCGGAACCACATCTTTCCTCCCCTTTGACGTTTGGGATAGGGTCTAGAAGGGATAGAAAAATGGACTCCTACGGCAGAGAGAGTCTTACCTTCCACCTCGCACCTGGTCAATGTATCCTTCACCTGTGGACCAAACGATGATCCATCAAAGGGGGAATTGGTGAAGGACACCTTGAAAGGGTCCGCAAAATTGCATAGCCGCATCCAGGCGTGCCTTCGTAAGGCAACCCCTGTGCCTGCGGCTCTACTCGCTCCATCTGCTGTGTATGAGACCAGCCGCATGGAGGAGTTAACAATAGAATTTAGGGTTGCCAACTGGGAGTTCATTGTGTCTTTGAACCCCTCAGCTGTAGGATCCTTCATCAGTTCACCCATATCCTTGAGTAAATCTCTTTGGAGACGGGTGAAGTGGCATAAGTAGTTCAGCAACCGCATTGAAAAGGTCGCTGACGAGAACATCCGCTTGCCGTACCTGTCCATGGTCCTAGATTCTTTATTAGGAGGATGGACAGGAACCGAAGGATCAGCTAACTCCTTCTTTGTGGCCGCAGCCACCACCATGGCATCAACAGGGACACCTTTGGATAAAAACTGTTTGTCTTTGGGGGCAGTAATAAATTTGGATGGTCTCCTCGGGGTGGGTTCCACTGAGTCAGGAGCCGTCCAAGCATTCCTTGCCACCACTTCCATAAGGGGGTCAAAGGGAGGGGACACCCAGGAGGTAGAAGGGCGAGAACCAAATGCCTCAAGATACACTGACTCATCCTCCGAAGGATTAAGGGCTGGCCAATTCCCCCTCTATTTGAGGATTTCAAGGATGTCCGCAAAGGAGACATCCTCAGAGGGGGATCAAGGGGATCCTTCGGATTCCTCTAAGTCAGTGTCAGAGGTGATAGACTCAGGGGAGTCAATGTGCTTCCTCTTGCACTGCCTCTTCCTAGGGGGATCTCCTGCAGGGTCAGGAGAGACCTCGGAAGAGGAGGAAATTCCCAATGGGGAATCTTGAGGAGTTGGTTCTCTGCGGTGTGAGACAAGGGGGTGAGTAGAAATCACCGCAGGCACTGTAGATGGAGGGGCTGAAGGAGCTGACTGTGGGGCAGAACCTGGTTCTAGCACGCTCCGCATGACCTCGAAGGCACCTCTGTCAGGCAAGGCCCGAGGCCCTCGCTCCGAAGAGACAAGGACCCCTCCCGGCACCGACAGAGACGGCTCCGAAGCCGATGTCGGAGCCGAACTCACCAGCGCCGAAGCTCCGAGAGGGAGAGCGGGGTTGGACAAGGGTCCGATGCCACTCGCCCCCTCAGAGCCGAAGAGGGAAGCTCGGCGCCGAGATCCCTCCAAAGAGGAGATCGGGGCAGACGACGGAGCCGAAATGGAAGGTATCGGATCCGACACGCCGACAGTCATGGCTCCAACAAGCCTTGGCTCCGAACTCGAAGGAGTCGGAGGAGGAATGTAATCTGGAACGGGAATAGCCACTGACTGGTGAGTCGGGCTATGGAGCATTTGGGCCAGTGCCTCGGACTTAAGAAGTCTACTCACCACCCTCTGCAAATCATGGTCTGATAACCTGGAAGACCGAGAGGAATGGGCTTTGTGACTCCGCTCCGAAAGGAGAGGAGATCATGGCGCCGAGTGCACAGATCCGATGGAGGGGGACCTGGAACTCTTTCTGGAAAGTGGCTCCGATAATGGTATCAGAGCCGATGAAGACTTATCAGCCTCGGCTCCAGCCGGAGCCGAGGTAACGGTATGAGGCTTAAGAACATCGGCTCCGGCCGGAGCCGATGTCGAAGCCTGCTTTGACTTCTCAACAGTCGACTCAAGAGCAGGAGTCGACTGCTTTGAAGTTTTTGAAGGCTTCCCCGACCCAGACTGAGTCGGGGGGCCTTCAGGCTTTAACAAGCCCCGCAAGATGAGCTTGTTCTTGCGTTCCTGCAGGACTCGAGGGCTGAAACCATGGCAGACAGCACATGAGTCCTGCAGGTGCACAGGTCCCAGGCAATACACACAAGAAGTGTGACCGTCTGAAAGAGACATTTATTGACAGCATGAGTCACACTTCTTGAAGCCTGAGACCTTATCCTTAGACATTAAGGTAAGAGAGGCTGTACACAAACACACAAAACAGACACTCTATACAGAAAAAATTAAAGTTATGTAGCAAAAACACATACACACAAGCCCCTACAACACTAATTTTAAAAGGGACTGGGGTGAGGGAAGGGCCGAAGGCCTAGAACAGCAATAAGAGGGGTAGGGAATCGAAAATTAGGGTCGATAAAACTAAAAATTAGAACTAACTATAGAAATATTTCTAACTAAAAGAAAGGGGGTAATTAGTAATACCTCAAAGGTAAAAAATTCACTAACCTGCCTGAGCCGGTAGAAAATGCACCTCGTCAGCTATAGCGGCAAACGAGATCTGAGTAGTTACCACCTAGCATTGTGGGATATAGGGGAGCCTCGAGCCGGTGGAATCAGCTCTCGAGCTTTAGTATTGGCAGAGTCGGAGCCGAGGATCGGCTCCGAACCCATCCAGCAAGAATGAAGGCGAGATTGACAACTTAACATCATCTGTTTACAATAAATACCAGAGTTTCAATCACAGGAAATATTAAAATAACACAGATGAATAGATTTACACCGATGCATAATTTATTTATTTATTTGACATTTGTTGATTGGGAATGTCTGACAAGGGCAGAGCCTGTTTTCAGTGGAGTCCCATGGAGAAATGCACCAGACACATCTTTGGAAGGCCAGAACAACAGTATTTAACTAATCTCATTATATTTTCCTGACTGATCTAAATAATTACTATTCCCTTACTTACTGAAGTGAGGCAAGTTGAAACTGGTGAGTGGTCTTGTCATTTCCAATAACAAACTCCACTGAGACTTCTGTCTCATATAGTATTAAAACATCATTTCAGTGCTGGATTACAGATTGACATTACATACATCTGGTCATCTGACTTCTGGTTCCCATACTACCCCCTTTACTAGAAACTGAACCAGAATCTCGCACGTGTGTTACCATCCACAGAGACAGAGCTTTGCTATGATGTTTTATAGCATCTGGAAGCCATAAAACCATTTCTAAAATTCCACCCTTCCAGCATAGCAATTAGTTCACTGCTAAGGACAGTACAGCAGGATTCATAGTCTTTGTTTTTACAGACATTTCATCTCTGGCTGCAATCAGAACTGTTGAGATACAATTTTTATGGCCTACCAGGTAGTTTAATTACAAATTCAGACTACTTTTTAAATTTAGCTAGACTGAGATTAACCTCTTCTCTTCCCGTATCCTCTGTTACAATATTAATTTCAACAGTTATAATACAGTCTGACATACATGTGTACTTCTTTTTCTGTCCAGAAGGACCCACTGTTGGTACATTTTTTTTTTTTTAACACAAGCAGCTTTACAAATATATTTTCAACACAAGCACCTGCACAAGTCAGTTTGATATACAAATGACATATAATTCTTTACAAAACTCCAACTAGGTATGCTGGCATATGTTACACATTCACTGCCCTACTTCTCATGGCACAGCTGGCAATACCTCAGATTCACACATGCTGTAGACAGGTCAAACCATGATTTTGCAACTGCTACAGAAGATTTAATTTGATTTACATTTCATATTTTACCCCTGATTTTTATTGTTTACTTGAATAAAGTAAAGACTGCATTCAGGGAAACCCTAACTCACCCAAAGGACCTAGTTAAGCTATAAATTCTTACAGATTGTAGTTAGAACACTCCAGAGCATATTTGAAACCATTCAGGGGTGTTTTGTGACTTACTATGCAAGTGCTTGGTAGCAGTAGATTTACTTTGATTTCTATTATATTTTTACTTCTGATTTTACTGCTTGCTGGGAGAAAGGGATAGACTGTAGACAGGCATACTTTAGCCCTCTCAAAGGGCCTATGCAGCTATAAATTCATAAAGATCACAGGCAGGACACTCCAAAGCTTATATGAAACCATTTGGTGTATTGTTTTGTGATTTGATGTGAAACTGTTTGACAGGATAAAATTTATTATGATTTAAGTATTACTTATTTATCTCTGCTTTTTACTGTTATAGCACAGTGCAACTTTTACTGATAGCACAAACTAGTTTGTGCAAAAGACATCCAGCATTTTAGTGCGACTAGCACAACTGGTACTATAGTCAGGATAACTACTTTATGAATTACATCCTTTGTACAAACTGAGCTCGGAGTATTTCAACTTTAAACTAAGGTCCCATCTGTTTGATTTGGTGGTAGATGATGCAGATGGGAGATCTCATGACACCTACTAAAAAGAGTAGGGGAGGTTCCCTTATACCCTGATCAAATTTCCTCTAGTAGTAAACATACCACCACAGGTCTTCCCCTGAAAAAAGGCTACTAGCCTAGTGGGATAAACCTGATTATTCAAAGATAGACAAATGTTGTTGTGTCTTTCGGCTTTTCCCGGTTAGGGGTCGCCACAATGGAACTTCGGTCCGCTAATGATTGGTAGTTGATTTTTACATACAGAGTTACCAGCCCTGATGCACAACCTTCAACGAAGGTACTCCCATTCACGCACGTCTCCACGCAGAAGACGCTCTAGCTGAGAATCGAACCGGACAGCGTCTTACTGTGAGGCGACAACACTACCGCAGCACCACCACTGCAGTATTCAAAGATAGACAAATAAAAAACACACACACACACACACACACACACATATATATATATATATATATATATATATATATAAATAGATTCGAAATTCATATGGCAGAGACCATATGATCAAGATAGACAAATAAAAAAAAAAAAAACACACACCTATATATATATATATATATATATATATATATATATATATATATATATATATATATATATATATATTCGAAATTCATATGGCGGAGACCATATGATCAAATTTTCGGAACTTTTAACATTAAAAAATAAAAAAATTCTATTTTTAACATTTTTTTGCAAGAAACAATGATCTCCATTCAAAACGTTCATAGTTTCAAAACTTCGATATGGTCTGTCTTTCGAAGTTTTGAAACTTCGATAGTCCGATAGGGATCCACGCTGTTTGATTTCCTCACACAATTTGACTTAAATTACTGTTTTAATTTCTGTGAATTCTCTGCTTACTGATTTTGATAACTTTGTTTCTGTTAAAATGTTTACTTTGTTCACAAGTGAAAATGGTTACACCATTTATTTTAAAGCATAAATATCTATCCATTCCTCTATCCACCTAAAACCCCTTTATCCCTATTTTTGCACATGAGGTCAGGGTGTCACTCAACAGTGACAACCATCTACAGCAATGTTTACACCACTGGGTGGCTAGCCTGCTGCAGTTGCTCTTCATACCACACACACACACACAGACACACACACAGACACACACACACACAGGCACACACACACACACACACACACACACACACACACACACACACACACACACACACACACACACACACACACATATGTACACTCAGTCACACCTACAGCCAGTTTAGTGTGTCCAGTCCACCAACTTCATGTCTTTGGAATGCAACAGAAAAGTGGAGCACCAGGAGAAAACCCATGAGAACACAAACAGGACACGCAGGCTCTCAGAAAAGAATTGGAACTGGAACATCTCTTGTGGCAAGGCAACAACACTTCCTGCATTTTATCAAGATATCTTATCCAGTGTACTAAATACTGTGTATATACCAGTTGCAGAAGTACAATCATCTTCAGTAAGTCCAGATTTACTATCAATAATAGTAGGTTTACTATCAACAGTATGAACATTGCTGGATGGTTGTTGGCCAAATGATGGATGATCAAGCACTATTGAGAACTACAACTAGGATAGTTACAACAATGTTCTTTGTTAAAATTAGTGGCTTGGTGGGGTGAAAGGTAGGACTGTGTCTTTACATTTTGTGCTGTTAAAGTTATCTAATGAGAAACTTTGCAGGAATGCGACTGCCTGTGATTTCATGAAAGGTACTGGCTGTTATTTTTTCCTCTATTTTTATACATACCAGAACAGAGGCTTGATGAAACGCTGCCTGCAAGGGGATGCAGTTAATTTGTAATTCAACTGGCATCTGATGGGGTCTTGGTAGCAAGCACCTGAGAAGTAGCCTGACATACCACAGGTTCTGCAACCTCAGTGGGTACATTGGTACATTGGCTTCAGAAACATTGGACTCTGGATCCATTCAAGGCATCTTTAATTTTTTCTTTGGAGGCAGAGGGATGTCCGATGAAGCAGAGTCAGTTATTTTGGACTTACCCAAAAGTTTAAGCCGTTGGGTCACAAGAAAGGTGTTGAGAGTAGAAAGCCTCGACCTTAGGTTTTTGGAATAAATGAGTGACAGAATGAGCAAGATTTGTGATCATGCTCTGGGCCTAGGCAAAGAGGACACTTGATATACAAGTCCTTGTATGAAATCTCCCTACAGGTTTCGCAATTGCCACTCCTAGCTGACATCTACAACTTTCAACAAAATATCGTAAGATAAAAAGGAAAATTCCCTAACAGGGCACTTATCTGAATAAAAAATCAAAGCAAAGGTACCAATGACCAAACAATGAACAGTCCAATGGATACATGACCTGCATTCAGGGTGGCAGTGAGATAGTCTGAGGAATTATACTTGTACATTCATCTATATACTCCAATGGATATGAGCTGAGTTCATTCATCAGATGTATGACCCAGGGAAGGTAAAGCTCTGGTACCATGACAGACAATAACACCGACAAACCCATATGTCAGGAATACTGCAACAGTGATTTCTGTCAGGACATATGTTTAATGCAGTTTCTATTATGCCATCCATAAATATGGATTCAAGTCCCAAGGTTATAACATCAAGAGTATGATGCTGGAAATTTTAGTGATAAATAAGCCTTTTGGTCACAGAAATATACTAATGCCAATTAGGTTTTGTATGCTGATACAAAAAATAACTGAAGGGCATAGGATGAACAGTCTCTTTTTGGACCTGTAAAGTAATTTTTTTCTTCAAACGAAGGACAGTGCACAAAGGGGTGCAACTGCAAGTGGACAAGGGAATAAATAAAGAGCAAAGAACAACTACAGAAAGGCATGAGTCAGAGAAAGGATGTGCTATTAAATATCAAGATTTGCTAATACAAGTTCCACTCGACTGAAGATAGGATTATCAAGCGTATTTTTTCTTGAGTGAGAATAACAAGACTATCATGATGTTACTGCATTGCTGTTGGGTCACCTGAGAAATTGTACACAATTTTGTAAATACATTCCTCTTTCTTGTTTAAGTTTTTTTTTTTCTTTTTTTTAATCAGGAATATTTTTTTTTCTAAAAAAAAGCCGTCTCCAGCACATAACAAAACTATAAAGACTCAATGTATCGAGAAGCCTGACATACAACAGCCTTGCAAAGACTTCTACTGACCAGGACCAAACTACAGAGAAACCTATTCCCCAGCGCAAGCACACGCACGCGCATACACACACCCGTGTATACACACTCACACACGCACCTCATGACAGAAGAATCTTTTGTGCAAGTATATGAGATGGAACTAACTGGATATGAGGGAACTCATCGCCAGTTCATCTCCAGTTAATGGAATCTCTCTATTCTTCCACAGAGAAATGGCAAAGATCTAAGGGCAGCATCAGAAGCAGATCCAAGAGGGAATGGCTATTTTTCAACTAGTTATAGCACACCATCGCATTGTTGCAGGCTTTCCACTATTCAAGGAGGTAATGATCTAATGTCCATAGTCCTTCCCCTGGGAAGAAAGGAAAGGTAGATGATGGAATCTAGTTCTGCAATGATGAAGGAAATCTCTAACTGATGAAGTAGAGGCTTTCACCAAATGAAAGCTACCCCCAGGGACTGTAACTACAGCAAAACCCAATTTAGTGTCATCAAAAAGGAATCATTAGTCCCTTGTTTAGGTATTAGACAACCTGGAGACCATTTGCCTGCAGAGTCCACCATCACAGTCAGTGTCTGCTAAATCTGTAGGCAGAGGTCTTGCTCACTGACACAATCTATACGTCTAGAAGCAACAAGGACATCAGATTGCAGTGGATCTCCATTAACAACCTGTCACATCTGACAAAGCCGATGAGGATACTGAGGTCCAAAAGGTCTGTTTCCAACCACAATCATTTTCTGGAACAAAGAAAGACAGCATTCTTCCTTTCTTGAGGATGGCTCAAAGATAATGAGTCCTTCAATATTCAACTGGTCCTTCGCAGGGCAATCTGAAAGATACTAATAAAAAACTCTGAGTAATGGCCCCTTTCGACCACATCCAAGACTCACAGGTCCTTTATGACCGTGCTCTAGGTCAGGACAAATCTAGAGAACTGGCCTTCCAGAGACAGCCATAGCTGACAAGACTTGCAAAACTGTTGGTGAAGTCAGTTACTTAGGTTTCTTTGCTGGTGGCACAAATGATGCAAAATGACCTGATGCTTGGATTGTCTACATTGTCCATATGGTGGCCTCTTACTACTGATACCATGGAATGCTCAACCACAGAAGTCTACAGAGTGCTGTAATACCCTCCCAGGTTCCTTCCGTTACCCCGAATCTCATCAATAATTGCCTGTGTGGGCTACCTGAAAAGGACCATTGCTACAAAGGAAGCATGCAAGACAACCTGGAGAAGTTCCTCAGGAAAGCAAGACAACCTTATGCCTGCTGTTCTACGTAAGATGCACACTTGTGACTGCAGACTTACCCACTTCATTAATGCAGTCAAAAGTACAGCAGGCTACATGAAATTAGACAGGGGGAGTGCTCAGTCTGGACAAGCAGATGCTGTCTGCAGATGTTGGGAAGAAAAGGGAGGGACATATGGGTCAATACTGGCAGGAAGAGCTAAATTGTTAAAAAGGGATAAAGAGAAAAGATTTTAAAATGTTTAACTATTGTTTTGTTTCAAAAACCAGGAAATGCTTTTTTTTTCAGATCTCTGCAGGACTTCACTGTTTTTGGCCACATTTTACTGCATACTGTGTTAGTTCGGCTGTAGCATAGCCGAGTTCCAGGGTTGCAGTTCCTGGGTCTGTTTTGTAACCTCTGAGCATCAAATTCAAGATATCTTTGTTGGAGAAAGCCTTTCTGCATCCGTGTGAGAGGAGAGTGCTGTCTGGGTCCCATCTAAAGGAGGGTGACTGGACTAGAACTCAGAATGTGTGCCCTTATTTGCTAGTCTGAGTTTGAAGTGTTATTTCTTGTTTTATATAAGCCCCACATCTGCGCTTCTTGCGTGTTGCATACCATGGTGCATTGCTGTGTAGTGGTAGTTACCATTGTTGGTTATAGTAGCAAACATTTTGCTTGTGGTCCTCCAGAGGTTTTTTGCTGCTTGGTTCGACTGTCAGGTAGAACACTAAGCCTAGCTTCAGAGGTACCAACACACCTCTCACCCACTAACCATTCCTACGTGCAACCTATCTTCCTGACCATATAAAATGACCTAATGGTATGGATGTACAATTTCCCACAGTTTCTCCAGCCAGCCTGGTCAACATGGACATCCTGAAACAGTGTAGTAACTGCCTCATGTTCACCGACAACCCTCTGCTCCTAGACCATACAAACTCAATGTGTAAGAGATGCAACTACATTAAAAATCTTGAATCCATGCTCTCTCATACACCAGTCAGTACATATGACAATGAGCAGGTTGTCAGCATGCACACCTAACCCTCTACTCCACCCAAACCCACATCACACATTCCTACATATGTGGAGGTCCTCACCAGAGACCTCCCAAACACTAACACAAGCACACTACAAATAATACTTCCTCTGTAGAACACAAGAACACAATACACATAATAGCTCACATACCAGTGTCTCACCTGTCAAGCTCTTAAGGCAAAACACAAAACGAAATATATTAGCCATAGGTGATTCCACTGTGAGACACACATATGTCCCTCTCACCAGGCTGTATAAGGAGAAGGTCACGGTCAGCTATCTGCCAGGTGCCAAGATCTGTCATATCACACATGCACTCAAGTCTCTCAACAACAGGTACTGTTATGACCGTCACAGTTCATGTTGGTGTGAACAGCTTGAGACATACCTCTCTGGACTATATGAAGACAGACATGATTGAGCTCTCAGACTATGTGTCTCAGACTAGTAAGGTCCCTCGCCTTAAACAGCATTTTACCCTCACCTAGGATTTTGCCTCAATAGAAACATAAAATGATTGACTTCACTAAATCGCTTAGTTTCTGGCGTCATTCCAAGGGGATACAGTATCTGTCAGCCTGGGATGACAGACAGATCTCGATGCTTTGCCAGAGATGGTCTTCATCTGTCCTTCCTGGGATTCTGGCTAATGGCCAAGGCTCTTGCCACCCACATAGTGCCTTTTTTTGGCAGTGTCTCAAGGACAAAATTCCAGATGTAAGAACTTCCATCTAAGAGCAATATCAAGGTTTTGCTGCTAAACACTAGGAGTCTTAACATGAAACTGCATTCACTGGAAGCAGCCCTCACCTTGGAAGACATAGACATTTGTGCAGTCACAGAGACCTGGTTCAAGGCTGTGGAGAGCACCCCAGCCATAACGGGCTAAAACTCCTTCCACATGTTCAGACCACAAACTGAAGGCATGAAAACTAAAGGAGACGGTATATCAATATTTATTAAAGATAAATACACCTCCATACTGGTTAGACAGCATGATTCTCTGCAGATATTTCAGGTGCAATTAACTGCTGGTAGGACACCTACTCAAGTCACTGCTAACTACAGGACCCCCTCCATTAATCAGGACACCCACTCTACCTATTTGGATCTACTTGAGCCTATCAAGATACATCCGAACACCATGGTTTTGGGCAACTTTAACTACCCATCCATTGACTGGGGAAATTACTGATGTGGAAACTCAGTTGCCGAAAGGTTCCTTGACTTCATTAACTACAATGCTCTGGACCAGCTAATAGACACTCCCACAAGGGGCGCCAACATCCTGGAATTGGTGCTTACCAATATGGGGGACCACTGTACACCCTGATTGTAAAGTGTTCCCTGGTGAGATCTGACCATAAATTGGTCTCATTCGAAGTTACTATCACACCTGACCCCCCCCCCCCCAACACCAACTAAACTAAAAAACTTCTCCAAAGCATATTATAACCTCTGACAGAATGGTATAAATAGCTTCACTGCACCTCCTCCTCCTTCAGATGGTACTGGCAGCTATGCAGAGTTCTACACAAATGCTTGATACAAACACCTGAACAACTGCATTGACTCAGCTGTACCTGAAAGGACCAAAACAAGCTCCTCAAGGAAGAGAAAACCTGTCTGGTGGACAACTGCCATTAACAGGCTTACAATAAGAGGAAGAAATTTCTGTCTAAGAGTAAGAAGGAGTGAAAACTAAACTGGAAATACTCCCTCCTCCTAAGCTTAAACAAGCAAGTAAGATTTCCTGTGAAGCCCTTCAAAGCTAACTATGAATCCAAATTAGCTTTCTCAACTAAGGACAGCCATGAAGTGTTGTTTAGTTACATCTGTAACCTAAAAGGAAAGGCTCATAATTTTGCCAAACTGGTAGTTAATGATACCACATATACCGAGCCTGTGGACATTGCTAACCTGTTACCAACAGGTTCTATGAAAAATTCACTCCCCTGTCCCCGCCACACTTACCCACGACATCACCAACATCTGTCCTCTACCTTGTAATTCTAAAGAGCAGGTCGTAAATGCCCTCTCTAAGGTCAAAAACACAGCATCCATGGGACATGACATCTCAGGTAACATTCTACATGGGCTCAAACAAGAACTGGCAACACCACTGGGTACTCTTTATAGTCTAAGCACTGGTTTCATCCCAGCAGAATGAAAAAAGGCCACCATTATCTCCTTGCACAAAGGTGGTGCTTTCACTGACCTCAGGAACTACAGACATATTAGCCTGATTAGCCTTATCTGTAAGGCCATGGAGAGAATCATCATGGACCTTATCAACAGAGATACTGGTAAACTCCAAACACTTGACCTTACTCAACTTGGATTTGTCAAAGGGAGATCATGCCTGTTAAACCTGGTGGACTTCTTCGAGACAGTCACCAAGGCCCTTGATGAGGGGAAATCTGTGCATACAGCCTACATAAACCTAGCCAAGTGTTTTGACACTAGCCCCCACTCAGGCATCACTGACAAACTCACCCAGCTAGCTATCAACCCATATAACACTGGATAGGTCGCTAAGTGGCTCAATGATAAAACCCATACAGTCAAAATAGGGGAATCCACCTCCAACAGCAGACCTGTAACTAGTGGTGTTCCACAGGAATCAATCCTGATACCTCTACTTTTTGGAATCTATTTCTCTGAAGTGCAAGCTAAAACTAAGGGTCTGTGGCTGACAAAGTTTGCTGATGACTGCAAACTAGGAGCGGTCATAGAATCTCCAAACAATGTCAACATCCTACAGAGGGTCTTAAACAAACAAATAACTGGTGCCAAAGTCATGGCCTTAAACTCAATGCAAAAAATGTATCATCATCCCTTTTGGTAAGGGTGATGTTCCTGCTAACTACCACAATACTATAAGTACTCACTCAGTGGTGAGAGACCTGGGCACACAGGTTGCCAGTAACCTTACCTTTGATTACCATGTCTTCACAGTGGTAAGAAAGGTATTCTATATTGCTCATCTCATAAATTAGGGCATTGCCTCCAGAAAAAAAAGGTATAACCTCCCTGTACTCTTCCCTCATCAGGCCAATAACTGAGTACAATGTCCCTTTTGTTATGTACCTTTCCAAGCACCTGCAGCAACTGGAGAGACCACAAAGGTTCCTCACAAGGAAACTTCAAGGTCTTCAGCATCAGTCCAATGAGGATCATCTGAACTGTCACTTTATTCTGTTTTATACAGACTACTCAGATGAGATCTCTGCCTTGCATATAACTCCATCTTTGACCCTGCTTTATTGGAAAACCTGCATATCCTTAAGTCAAATGGTACACAGGTTACTTGCTCTAATTGGCCTTAACCTGGTATGTGACATTAATCGAACCTGGTGGAGGGACATATTTGTCTCCCAGAGGTTATCACACCTTTGGAATGGACTCCCGCTTCATGTTAAGCACAGCACCTCATTGGCCCTCTTCAAATGCAATCTGGACGACTGGATGGCTAACTGTCAAGTCACCCCAGGGGTTCCACCTTTGTCCCTCTTGGACATGGGTGATAGGTGCTGATCGTGGAAATAAGGGTAAAACTTGGCTAGGCTTGTAAGGGCCCTAGGGTTATTAGCCTAGTAATCTCTTATGATCCCATGGGTAAAAGAGTGGCTCTGACTAATAAACACTGAGAGGTCAAAATGCAATCTTTGTACAGAGGTCAAAATGCAATCTTTGTACAGAGGAAGTCCAGCAGCAGGACTGGTTACCTGTTTGGCAGAATGGAAAGTACACATATAACAAAATACATAAAATAACATGCAAAAAAAAAAAGTCTTAGCCTTTCTAAAGAAACATTACAAAGCTATTCTGGGAAATCACAAAGGTTTATGGAATCACATGAATATGTTAACAGGAAGCCCAACTCAAATCATCCCAATTCACTAACAGCAGAGAGTCAAATGATTTCTGATCCTAACCATATTTTCTTACATTCACCCATCTACCTGTGTCTGATGTCTAACTAACCTCTGGTAGTGATACTTCTGCCTCGTACATCTTGGGCTTTGCCACTGATTTTCAGTTTACCATAGCTTGAATGTGAACTTAATCAACAGATTAAAGACATTCCAAGCTATTGAAGAGCTGTCTTGCATGCCCCATGGCCTAACCTTATTAGGCTATACAATACTAACTACCATTCCATTAAAGCAGATCATTTATACTTCCCTTTTCAGTGGAGTATTCCTAAACCTCTGGAAAAATGTAAATATATCCCTAAGAATAGCTCCAATTCAAACCCTGACTTATTTTTTTCCCTACTGCTTTACTTCTTACTATATCTTCAAGACAAAATTTTGAATAAAGCAGCAGTCTCATAACGAATCCCACATCCTCCTCTTACACCACTGACATTAGAAAAGGCCATAGCACCAATACAGCTCTTCTCTTTTTGGCAGGTTTAATGTAGTGCATGCTGGAAACCTCACTGGGTTTATCTTCTTTGACCACTCTTAAGGCTTTTCGTCATGCACATCGTTTTCTTCTCACCAGGGATTTCTCTCTGTCTGGCCTCAACGTTATCCTCCTAAGCTAGTTCTCAGACTACTTGTACAACATATATTTTAAAATAACACATGAACACCCACAGTCTTTACTCTGCCAAGTAATGCCTGGTGTTAGAACAGTTAAGTCCATGGAACCATAGTTTTTTTTCTGTCTAAACTAACTTACTCCTTTATTATCACTTTGAAGCACAGGCACTTCATCTTGTACACAGATGAAACTCTCATCTTAGAAATCAGGTCCTTCTTCAAAAATGACTTGCAGTTCACTAAACACTACGCTGCTTCAAAAAAGTCAAGTGGAACACTAAGGCAGAAGCGTAACAAGTAAACAAGTAAAAGCATGAATTATTTACTGTACACAACCGCTTTCGCAATGATCCACATTGCTTCATCAGACATCAAATTACAGTGCAAAACTATCATATATGTGCATATACAGCTAATTATCCAATCATAATGATCAAAATTCCCTCCAAACACCCTACTGAAAAAATAGCCTGTTCACTTCAAGATTAAACTAACAATACTAAATATTAAAACATAGTAAGACATGATCAAGTGCAACGAGGGGGACGGAAGAGGAAGGCGCCACCGCCGTCCAGCCATGTGAGGACTTTAAAGAAGATGTGGGGCCTCAATCAAGAGGGTTAGTTTGGAATATTTCCTACTATACTTTAATGGATGCTGAACATTCACTCTCGGCCAAAGGTTTGGGTTATATCTTCCATTAATGCTGACATTACTGACTTATTAGTTGAACTGCATTTGGTAATAATGAATGTGTTCATATAACAAATTTTAGAAAACCAAGTGTTTTTATGCCTGTTTTACCTCGGTTGTGGAGGTTTATTTGCAAGCTTTTGAGCTGGATTTGTATAAATGTTTTATGCACGAGTTACAGAGAAACGTTGATATAGTTATTCATCCAGCTGACAAGGGGTGACCAGTGGTAGTTTTGGACTCTTAACTTCTACTATGAAGGTGTCCAAATTACGTTGTTAGATCAGAATGTGTATAAGATTGTTCAACTGGATATTGGGGGAACTATGAAGGAACATATTACTAATACTTTACATAAATGTGTATGCATGGGACTGATTACTAGAGAATTGCTTGAATTCTTTAAGGTGGATGAGCCATTGATACTGCAAGTGCATGGGCTCCCTAAGATCCACAAAAATCCCATTCGCCCCACTTTTAGGGCAATTGTGGCCGATGGTGGATGGCTGACCGAGCCAATTTTGATATATTTGGATAAGCAGCTTAGGGTTGTCTTGGATAACTGCCCCACCGTGCTGAAAGACACACAGCACTTTTTTGCGAGATTTGTACGGTGCAATATCTGGGCCAATGGGTGAGATGACTGACATCTTAGTGACCCTAGATGTGGTATTGCTATTCACCTCTATACACAATCAAGAGGGGATAAGCATAATGAAGGCTAGCTTAACAAGGTATGGCAGGATTGAGGCTCAGCAGATAGATTTGCTCTGTCTGCTGTTAGAGTTGGTATTGGAGCATAATATCTTCCTTTTTAAGAATACATGCTATTGGCAAACAGCTGGTGTAGCCATGGACACTAGTTGTACCAACTCTTATGCGAATTTGGTAATGGTGGAGTGGGAGCATCAACATATTCTTAGTGTGAGCAATCCCCATATATGTTTCTATCAACGTTTCGTCATCTTTTTATTGGTTGGAAAGGAGATGAGGAAAATCTTATGCTGTTCTTTCAGAGTTTGAACAGTAGTAGTGAATTTCTTAGGTTCACTATGAATAAGTCTATTGAGAGCATTGATTTTCTGGATGTAACAGTGATAAGAAAGGGAACAAAGCTATCTACCAAAATGCATAGGAAGGACTGCTACTGTCCAGCATTTTTACATAGGGAGAGTATGCATCCCAACATATCTTTACCAATACAGTGAAGGGGTAAGCGAAAAGGATTTCATGCTTGTCCTGTGAGGAATTACACTTTGTCAATGGCTTGGAACATCTGAAGGATGAGTTCATTAGGAAAGGGTATAGTAAGATGGAAATAGACCATGAATACCATAAAGTGACTCGGGAAAGAGGTGGACAGGCTAGACTATTTTTTCCTGACAACAATAGAGTAAGAAAAAATAGACCAGAGCACCATCAGGAGGTCCCTGTAGTTTTAGCTTATACACAGGATGTTAGCAGGGCAAGGGAGGTGATTCGTAGTAATTGGCACATCCTTTTCTTGGATGAGAAAACGGCTGGGCTGGTAGGTACATGACCTAGGTTTATTTATAAAAATAGGAGAACATTGAAGCAATGGTTATGATATCCTAGGCTTTACAGCACTCCCAATGAAGGGTTGGTAGGTACTCGTAAATATAAAGTGTGCTCTTTTTGTGAGTTTATTGATGAGTCCAGGTTTTTTAGGACTGGTCATTTAAGGCAATTGAGGGCTATGGCTCATTGTAATATCAGGAATGTTACATATGTAGCACACTGCACAATTTGTTTTAAATTTTATGTAGGCAAAACTAACCACCGACTTAGGGAACGGGTGATGGATCACATTTATTGTACTAGGAAAGGTTATGATTATAGTGCTCTGGCCAAACATACCTTGTAGGCAGGAGATGAGCATGTTTTTCTTTTTCAAGTTTTACATGTGTTAGTTGAGAGTGACAGGATGGGGGATTTCATCAATAGGACTGAAAATGTTGAGCTGCAATGGATTTTGAGACTAGGGGCACATCGGGGGCATGGGCTAAATTACTCTGTCCCCCCTAAGACCTGTGCTGAAATCCAGGAAATTAAAGTAAATGATCATGTCTTACTATATTTTAATATTTAGTATTGTTGGTTTAATCTCGAAGTGAACAGGCTATTTTTTTATAGGGTGTTTGGAGGGAATTTTGATCATTATGAATGGATAATTAGCTGTATTTGCTTGCATATATATAATTGTTTTGCACTGTGATTTGATGTCTGATGAAGTAATGTGGATCATTGCGAAAGTGCTTACATACAATAAATAATTCATGCTTTTACTTGTTACGCTTCTGCCTTAGTGTTCCACTTGACTTTTTTAGTGCTATTTTTGGGGGATATTTTAGTGGACTTGCTCACTGCTCTGGGACTGGTTTGTTTGTACTTTTAAACTACTCTGCTTCAGCTCTGTCAGGCTTGAAAATTGAGGAAATGTAAAAGTCATCTTCAGTAAGATAGATGCAGCAGTTTTCATAATGCAAAAATGCCCAATAAACAGGAATGATTCATAATGGGCCCTAATGGTTGTATACTGAAAACGGTACAACCTTATAAACACCTGTGTGCATGGCTAGATCCTGCCCTTAATTTAACAACATGGTGAATAAGACATCTGCTATGTTATATTCTTGCCACATCATAATCAACTTACTAATCAAGCAGGGTTAGCTCAGAAACTAGCATAGGAGTACTTCTCCCACTTTATGAATTCTCTCTGTTGATCATATATCCTAATGGAGCCTACAAAATATTTAGACTGCTCATGATTTCATTTGTCAATGTACTGCAGATACAGGCAGAAGTTAAAACCCCATCCTAGCTATCACACAGATTCACTGGCTCTTGATTAATCCCCAAATCACCCCACTTAATAGTACAGCACAGAAACTTTTTCACTTGAACCAGTCTTTACATCCCCACCTTGTTGTCAAACAACCCAGAAGAATATGTACCTCTTCATCATCTACCATCACTCTTATCACAACTAATTTCTTCCACACTTGCACTGCCAAGGCATTCAGCTAATTTAGCTCCACAATGTAGAATACAGTCCCTGGTACTATTTGTATCTGTTGACTCTGGATACAGTCATCGGTCAACCAATTACTATGTCAGCAGTATCGTAACTGCAGGTCCAACAGGCATCATCAAAAACCTGCTTCTTTAATCTCTTGTAAACTACCTTTAATGTTTCACTCCAGTAGGATTCTAATCTTTGTTGCAAATTTTATTTTGTATTTTTGTTGTGAGCAGCATCAGATTCTTGCTCTTGAAAGACAAAGGCAAAGTCACTACAACCTAGGTGACCCATGTTCAACTAATAGTTTGGGCACCTGCTGGAGCTTGAGAGCGACAGGAGACAAACAATGAGGCTTAGGCTCTTCACCAAGTTTAGTGGAGGGACAGGAGATAGTTGTGTGTACCAGCACACTCTGTTTATCAGACTGTCTGAAGAAGATTGGAGATCATAGATCATGATATATATGGTACAGTGGCTCTATGGCAGTAAGTCAAACTGCCATTAAAGTCAGTTCACAAATTATTGAACCTAAATGATCAAACAACAAATTGGCAAAATACACAAAAGTTTACAAAACACGAGTTTGGCAAAGGCGGGCGGGGGCAAGATCCAGTACACTCCCCCCTAAACCCCCTGTGACTTATATATACCAAATGCAAGATCGCACTACATTGAGGAAAGGACAATTTCCTCATCCCCACTGTACTGCAATCTCGCAAAGAAACATTCTAGCAGCTGCTTTTTGATCAGCTGCACTAGATTCTTCTTTTTTCAAACAGCAGCCTTTTCAATCAAAGGCCAGTACCCAAGTACACTATGGAGGTACACTGCACACTAAACCCTTGGATCCTTCCAGCATGAGCAAGGTAAAACAGGGTTTAAAACAGAAACGTCATTCTACAGTGACAGAACAATAGCTCACTGGACCACCACCCAGGGAATGACTGAGAAAGTACAGTTGTCTACACTTACCATAAATGTAGATGTTCGAGTGTATTCACTGTTGCAGTCATTACATCTGAGTTATCCCTGCCAGAGTAGCCCTCGGCTGGCCCGAATACCAAAGACTTAGTATTTCTGCGTCGGTTGCTGTTGCTTGAGGACTGACGTCAGGTCGTCACTAGTATAAATTAAGGCAGCCGAGGCCATTACATCAGTTTTTCTTGCCCTGTCAGGAGCCCCAAAGTAGGACGCCAGGTTCTGTGGAAGAACCCCAATAGTGGAAAATAAATACCAATATGTCCTTTGTAAGGAAATGAGAACAACAAGGAAGAATGGTAATAAAAGGAGAAAGAGAATAAAGGGGGATGGAGGAAGGGAAACCAGGACTGCAACAGTGAATACACTCGAACATCTACATTTATGATAAGTGTACACAGCTGTACTATGTTCTTCATGTTTCACTGTTGCAGTCATCACATTTGGGTAGATTCCTAAAGCTGAGGAAATGGGTGGAGGCAGCCAAGGAAACTAGGGGCTGGCTAGAATACCCTGCAAGACTGCAGAGGAAAACCCTGCCCTGGATTTGGAGAAGAGAGATAGGTGGTAATGCTTGGTAAAAGTGTGAGCAGATGTCCAGGTGGCAGCCTCCAGGATGTCCCTGGTGGAGACTCCTCTGAGGAAAGCTGCACAGGTGGAGGCTGCTCTGGTGGAGTGTGTCCTGACCCCCTTTTGAGGGAGGCTTTTCATGCTGTTTGTAGCAGAAATGGATGCAGTGTGCTATCCATTTGGAAATGGTTTGCTTGGAGATGGCTTTGCCTTCTGCCCCTGTAGCAAAGCTAACCAGCAATTGATCAGACTTTCTGAAGGATTTAGTCCTGTCCAGATAGAATCTGAGCTGTCTGTGCACATCTAGAGAGTGAAGAATCCTTCCCCCTTGTTCTGGGGATTAGGAAAGAAGGTGGATAAATGAATGGATTGGTTGAGAGCCATACTGAACACCACCTTGAGCATGAAGAATAGGTTAGTTCTGAGGGATTCCCTGTCTGCATGGAAGATGATGAAGGGTTCCACAGCCATGAGTGCTTGCAGCTCAGAGACTCCTCTGGCTGAAGTGATGGCCAGTAGGAATGCTGTCTTCCAGGAGAGAAATTTTAGCTGTAGAAGAAGCTGGTTCAAAAGGGGGCAGGGTGAGCTCTTCCAAGACAAAGTTAAGGTCCCAAGCTGGTGTTGGTGCCCTTCTGGGGGGTCTCAAGTTGCTAATCCCTCTCAGGAACTGTTTGATCAAAGGGTGTGAGAAAAGGGGCTGTTCAGTGGGAAAATGAGCAGAAATAGCAGAGGCATGAATTTTTATAAAGGAGAAAGAGAGACCACTGTGTTGTAGGTCAGCTAAGTAATCCAGTTTGAGAGGGATGGAGGGCTGTGCCATATTGGCTCCCTTAGCCTGGATCCAGGTGCAGAACCTTTTTCATTTATCTGCATAAGCCTTTCTGGTGCTAGGAAGTCTGGCCTCACAGATAACATCCAGAACATGTTTACTGAGGATGGCAGATTGGTTTGGGGTTAGGGAATAAGCCAAGCTGCCAAACTGAGTGTCTGCAACTGGGGATGCATGAATTCCCCTTCCCTCTGGGTCAGGAGGTTTGGAATCTGAGGAAGATGCCATAGAGGCAGCGGGGACAGTCTGTGCTATAAGAATGATCCTTGGTTTTTCCTCCCTTATTTTGAGCAGTACCCTAGAGATGAGAGGTAGGGGAGGAAAGGCATAGACAGATAGACTGACCCAGGGGAAGGACAGGGCATCCACTTTCCAAGCCATGCAGTTATGCTCCCTGGTGCAGAATTTGCTGAGCTGACGGTTGGTGTGGGAGGCAAAGAGGTCAACCTTCAGGGTGCCCCATTTCTGAGTTATTAGGGTGAAGGTACATCTGTTGAGTTGCCACTCATGTGGGTCCAAAAGATTTCTGCTTAATTGGTCTGCCAGAGAGTTGAGAGAGCCTGGTAGGAATTGTGCCAACAGGTGTAGTTGCATGGAAGAGGCTGTGAGCCAAAAGGTCATGGCTAGCCTGCAGAGAGGGTAGGAGTGAGTCCCTTCCTGCTTGTTGATGTACCGCATCACAGTGGTGTTGTCTGTTTTGATCAGGAGAATCCCTGGAGAGAGAAGGGATTTGAAAGCTATCAAGGTGTGCTGCACAGCCATCATCTCTTTTTGACTGAGGTGCAGAGGAATTTGCTGTGGGCTCCATTGGCCCTGTATGCACCCGAAGTCCAGGTGTGCACCCCAAGCATAATCTGATGCATCTGTCGTGTGGGTCTGGGCAGCGGGGGGTGGGGAGAATGGAAGTCCCTTGTTGTGGGAGCATGCTGTTGCCCACCAAAGAAATTCCTTTCTGAGGCAAAGAATTATAGGTCGAAGAGTTTCCAGGTCTTAACAGTGTTGACACCAAAGGCTCTAGGTATCAATGAAGTTTCCTCATACGCAGTCTAGCATATAGAATGAGTAGTATGCAAGATGCCATGAATACCAGAGCTTGCAGCGTCTTCCTTGCAGATAGCTGGGACCTGGTGGCTAGCTGAGAGAAGTAGGCTGTCAGGAAAATGTTTCTCTGGAGTAAGGTATGCCCATCTGGGATGCTGTGTCCAGACTTGCTCACAGGAAGATTATCTTTTGGGTGGGCACGTGTTTGGATTTCTTTTTGTTGACTGTGTACACTGGGGAGGTTAGTAGGGTCTTTACAAAGGCCAGGTGCTTGAACATCTTTTCCTGGCTGTCTCCCTGAATAGGGCAGTCATCTAAGTATGGGTAAATTTGAATATTTCTTTGTCTGCAAAAGGCAATGGCCACAGCCAGATATTTTGTGAAAACTCTGGGAGCAGTAGATAAGCCAAAGGGAAGCACAGAGAACTGGATGTGTTGAGATCTTGCCCTGAAGTGGAGATATTTCCTGCATGATTCCCTGATAGGAATGTGGAGGTAGGCCTCTTTTAGCTCTAGGGTGGTTAGCCAAGCATCCTGGGAGAGCATGGGTAGCAGCTGCTAGTGGGTGAGCATTTTGAATTTTGGGATCATCAGGAAGGTGTTTAGAATGGATAGATCGAGGATGGGGCACCAGGTGCCTTCTTTTCTAGGCAGCAGGAAAAAGTCTGGAGTAGAAGCCTTGGCCTATCTGTTCTGCAGGAACGTGCTCTACTGCCCTCATAGAGAGCAGGGAAAGGATTTGCTTTTGAGCCTCTGCCAACTGATGTGGTGGCAGATCTGGGAACCCTTTAGGGGTTGGAAGGGTGTGGAAGGAAAATTTGTATCCCTGAGATATAATAATCAGAATCCATTAGTCCTTGGTAATGGTGGCCCACGTGCTTGAGTGAAAGGAGAGTTTTCCTCCTAGGGGTAAGTCATTGTGAGTTCTTACCATAAGGGGGTGTCTTAGAACTCATTGGTTTTGAAGTGGAGGTAGTCCACTGCCTAGATCTCTGCATTCCTTAGGGCTGCTGTCTGGGGAGGTCTGTTTCCACAGGACCTAGGCTGGGTCGGTTTACTCAGAGCAGGAAAGGACCAGTGCTTGGAGGGACAATGCCTGCTGAACCTAGGGGGCTGGACCTTTAAGAAATCTATAACTGTTTGCAAAGATTTTGCTTTTACTTCCATCTTTTTTAAGACCTTGCCTGCCTTAGTATCAAATAAGTTATCTTTGTGCAAGGGGGCATCCAGCAATTTAGATTTGACATGGTCTGGCAGGGGTTGTTCCTTAAGCCATGCATGTCTTCTAATGACAGATCCAGTGACTGCTGCCCTGCAAGAAGCTTATAGGGCATCAAAACCACAGTGCAAAGTGTGTTTAGTTACTTGACTTGCAGAATGCATTAAGTCTTGTAAATCTTTGGATTCTGCCCAAGCAGGAAAGGAAGACTTTTTTTTGTTTAAGGAGTTCCATGGTATGTTGCTGAAATTTCAGCATATGGAACTGACAATTTAGTGCCCTGACAGCAAGAGTAGCTGAGGTGTATACTTTTTTACCACATCTGTCCAATGCTCGGGAATCTCTGTCTGAGGGGGTGGGATTCTCAGCAGAGGTTGCTTTAATCCCTTTTGGCCATTGAGAAATGACCTCAGGGTCAGTTGTTGGATTTTTAAAAAAGATATTTGTGTGAGTCAGGGACTCTATAGTACCTGTCTGGTTTTCTGGGAGCAGGAGGTAGGGCATCAGGAGTCAAGCTGGTTTCAAGGAAAACATCATCCACAACATCCAGGACTGGGGGGATGGCCAAGGGTCTGTGTTTGGGAAGATCTAGGAATTCCCTGAGTCTCTCAGTTCTGACTCTCCCATTGAAAATGATCCCTTAAAGTATGCAGGGTTTCACCAAAGGAAAAATCCTCTGGGGGGAGAGGCTGAAGGAATGGAGCCCTCTACATCAGAATCCTCATAAGTGGAGAGGGGTTGCATGTCTTCATAGTCAGATGCATCAGATTCATCTGACTCTTGTACAGACAAAACTACATGGGATAGATCTCTCTTCCTTTTTGAGGGGGTAGCTTGGCTTCCCCTGATCAGCATGATCAGGTCTTCCGCCATTTTAAGCATTTGAGACTGAGGCAAGGTAGCAGGCGCCCGAGAGTGGGTCATCAGTTTCTTGGGTGTGGCTTGAACTCTGGGTCTAAGAAACTCGGTCGTTTATGATAGCACGGTAGTCATGAAAGAAGACGTCGGTTTGTGTCAAGATTTGGTAGTGTAAAGGACTTCCTCGGAAGCTGGTACAGACTCAGCGGCTCTGAACCCATCCAAGGTAGAGATGACCACAGGATCCTTAGTCGAAGAAGAGTTTTGCGGCATACTGAACTCCGAAAGGGTCTCGGTAGCGGCCTGCGAATCAACTGAAGTGAGCATCATGGGCTGCGAAAGCACCTCACTGAGTACCAGAGGACTGATGACTAGCTTAACGGAAGCGTCGTCGGTATGTTTGGACCTGTGCAGTCTGTCTTTGTCTTTATCTTTACATTTTTTTCAGATCATCTGCTGATGGTTGGTTTACTGAAGCCATATCGGAATTCGGGGACTGTAAACGAAAATATCTGGCTACAATAAGGGCCCAACAATGGATAGTTCTGGTGTTGAACAAAGCACAGAAGTGATAACGGGGAACGTCGTGGTCTGGGCCTAAACAAGAGACACAGTAAGAGTGGAGGTCTCAGTGTGGTATTTGCTTTCCACAGGCGAGACAATTACTAACTTTTTCTGACATTGGTTAGTGCAACAGAAAAGGATCCCCAACAGGCTACTTAGCTTTAGAAGACGTCAACTTCAATTTGGAGATGAAAACTCACGTAGCGGCTGACCGGCACTCATGGAAAAGTACAGTTTTGTACCTACCATAAATGTAGATGTCCGAACTGGATAGCATCTGCAGTCATAACAAGTGGGTTGTCCTGTCGTCAGGCAGCCCTGCAGTCGGCCGGATTCCAAAGTCCGGGTCCGGCTTCGGCTGATGTCGCACTCCACCCGACGTCATCTCTGTTGGTCTTCGGGTATAAAAGCATCAGCCGACGCCATTTTCCTCAGTGTTTCTTGCCCCAGATGCCAGTAGCCCTCTTGCATGCTAAAAATTTGGATAGATGCCAATGTTTCCAAATAGATAGAGGTAAACACAACAATAAGCATATATGTACATATATACAAACAAATACACCATAAAAGACTCCCCCCCAACAGCTAGCTATTAGGAGGGTAAACACCCTAGGAGTACCACAGAGGGGAAGGAGGGAGGGTAATCCTGACTGCAGATGCTATCCAGTTCGGACATCTACATTTATGGTAGGTACAAAACTGTACTATGTCCTTCATGGATGCATCTGCAGTCATAACAAGTGGGTAGAATACCATAGCCAACAAGGGAGGAGGATAAAAGTAGATTATGGTGTGTTTAGGATCCCTTGCAGTACAGCAGTGGCAAACCCTGCTCGGGATCTGGAATATAGAGGCAAATTATAATGCTTGGCAAATGTATGCACGGAGGTCCAAGTAGCCGCCTCAATAATGTCTTTGGTTGCCACTCCTCGTAAGAAAGCTGTGGTAGTGGCTGTTGCCCTTGTAGAATGAGGTCTTATGTTCTGTGGAATTGGTTTTCCATGGAAGGAGTAACAGTAACGTATGCAGTTTCCTATCCATTTGGAGATTGTCTGTTTGGAAATAGCTTTTCCTTCCCTTCCTGTTGCATAGGCTACAAAAAGTTGGTCAGTCTTTCTGCTGTTTTTTGTTCTGTCCAAGTAGTAGCGTAGCTGTCTATGTACATCCAAGGTATGCAGTATTCTTTCCCTCTGTTTTGTGGGTTGGGAAAGAAGGTAGGTAGGTGGATTGCCTGGTTCAAAGACACTCTGGATACCACCTTGGGCATAAATGTAGGATTAGTCCTCATGGACACTCTATCTTGGTGGAAGATTAGGAAGGGTTGCACTGCCATTAAGGCCTGTAGTTCTGAAACCCTCCTTGCTGAAGTTATTGCCAGTAGGAAAGCAGTTTTCCATGACAGGTGTTGTAGGTCTGCTGTTGCTGCTGGTTCAAAGGGTGATAGTGTCAACTTTTCTAGCACAAAGTTTAAATCCCAAGCTGGTAATGGTGGTTTCCTTGGAGGTTTTACATTCTTGATTCCTCTGAGGAACTGCCTGAGCAAAGGGTGCGTAAAAACAGGTGGATCAAAGCTGTATTCTGCTGAAATAGCTGATGCATGTATCTTGATGGAGGAGTAGGACAGGCCTGAATGAAGAAGTTCGGCCAGATACTCCAGAATGTTAGGCATATCTATGTTTGACGCATCTTTTCCTCTTTCCGTACTCCAAATGACAAACCTTTTCCATTTTCCAGCATAGTTCCTTCTTGTTGAAAGTCTGCGTGCTTCAAGAATAATGTCTTTAACTCTTTGGGAAAGTTCTGGATTAGCTGCTGTTATGTGATGTTCCATGCAGTCAGTTGCAGCGTTTTTAGGTTTGGATGTATGATGCTGTAGTTGTTCGGAGTTAACATCAAAGGCATCAGAGGTATTGGCCACATTTTGTTCCGAGACATGCTCTTCAGTAGTGGGTACCAGTGCTGTCTTGGCCAGTTTGGAGCTATCAGGATTATCCTTGGACGTTCTTCCTTGATTTTTAGTAGTACCTTGTGTATCAAAGGAAGAGGTGGGAATGCATATGCTGTTAGGCCTTTCCAGTTGAAGGAGAGTGAGTCCACTTTCCATGCTAGTGGGTGGAATGTCCTTGTGCAGAATTTTTTGAGCTGGTGATTGAGAGGTGATGTGAATAGGTCTATCTGTGGCATTCCCCATTTCTTTGAGATGGTCTTGAAGCTGTCCTGGTGCAGTTTCCATTCGTGGGCATCCGAAGTGGTTCTGCTTAATATGTCTGCTAGAGTATTGTCTTTCCTCGGTACAAATATTGCCTGTAACTGAATGTTGTAGCTGAGTGCCAGGGTCCACAGCTCCAAGGTCATTCTGCATACGGGGTATGAATGAGTGCCTCCCTGTTTGTTGATGTACCACATGACTGTGGTGTTGTCTGTCCTTATCATCAACTGGCCCTCTTTGAGAAATGGTTTGAACTTTTGGATTGCCAGTTTTACTGCCAGCATTTCTTTTAGATTGATGTGCAGGCGAAGTTGATCCTGTGTCCACAATCCTTGCACGCATTTGTCCAGCATGTGGGCCCCCATCCTAGGTCTGAAGCGTCTGTTGTGATGGTCTGGCTTGGTTGACATCTGCGAAAGGGTAGGCCTGGGTTTGACTGGCATGCCTGAGCCCACCATAGGAACTCCTGTTTTAAGCATGGAATTAGTGGGATTTCTGTTTCTAGACTGTGTCTGTGTTGGGACCATAAATTCTTTAGGTACCACTGTAGTTTCCTCATATGTAGTCTGGCAAATGGGACCAAGATTATGCATGATGCCATGAAGCCCAAGGCCTGCAGAACTTTTCTTGCTGTTAACTTGTTCAGTTTTGTTAGTGCCAAGAAGTAAAGAGGAAGTTCTCTTTGTTTTTCTGTAGTCAGGAATGCCATTTGTTGTACTGTGTCCAATTCCGCGCCCAAGAACGTCCTTGTTTGGGATGGTATCAGCCTTGACTTTTGTAAATTGACTGTGTATCCCAGTGCTTGTAGCAAGTAAATGACCCTTTGTAAATCTGTTGTCAGCTTGCTTTTGTTGTCCCCTTGTAGCAGGCAGTCGTCCAGGTATGGGTAAATTTGAATTCCCTGTAGTCTGCAATGGGGGATTACTGATGCCAGGCATTTTGTGAATACTCTGGCAGTAGATAAGCCAAAGGGCAATGCTGAGAATTGATAGTGCTCTGATCCTGCAAGAAATCTGAGGTATCTTCTGCAGACTGGTCGAATGGGGACGTGCAGGTATGCCTCCTTGAGATCTAGAGTTACCAGCCAAGACTCTTTGCCCAGCATGGGAAGAAGTTGCTGTAGGGTCAGCATTTTGAATTTTGGGACAATGATGTATGTATTTAAGGTGGACAGGTCGAGAATTGGTCTCCAACTTTTTCCTTTCTTGGAACTAGGAATAGTCTGGAGTAGAACCCTTTCCTTGGTCTGCTGTTGGCACTCTTTCCACAGCTCTCATGTTTGCTAACTCCATTATCTGGCGTAGAGCCTCTGTTTTTGATTTGGAGGTAGGTTTGGCATTCCTCTTTGACTGGTAAAGTGTGGAAGTGAAACCGTAACCTTGATCTATGGTTTGTAAAATCCACTTGTCTTTTGTTATGTAGTGCCAGTTCTTTGAAAATAAGGTTAACTTTCCGCCTAGAGGAGCTGCTATTTGTTCCCTGGTAGGCGGATTTAGGATTAAGTCACTGTGGTTGTGCTGATGTAGTGGCAGTGGCTGTGTCTGTGCCTCTGTTGTTACCTTGCCACTGTCGTCCTCTGTAGGCACCTCCTCTGGATTGGTTTCTGCCTCTGGAGCGTCTATTCCTGCCCCTTTGAAATTTTGTGGAGTCAGGAAAGGACCAATTTTGGCAGGCCAGTTCCTGCTAAACCTTGGGGTTGAACCTGCAAGAAATCTTTAACAGTTTGAACAGATTTTGCCTTTTCTTCCATTTTCTTCATAACCTGCTGGGCAGGTGTACCAAACAAACTTGTCTTGTCCATAGGAGCATCTAGCAACTTAGCTTTAACATGATCCGGTAAAGCTTGTTCTTTTAGCCATGCATGCCTTCTTATCACTGTGCCTGTCATGGCTGATCTAAATGAAGCCTCCAGTGCATCATAGCCACATTTTAAGGAATGGTTGCTAACCTGTTGTATGTTATTTACCATCTCTAATACATATTTCTTATCAAGAGATTCATCAGTGGTTAGTTTTTAGTTAACTGATCAAGCATAAACTCTTGGTATTGTATCATGTGAAACTGACAGTTTAAAGCTCTAGCTGAGAGAGTAGCTGAAGTGTAGACCTTTTACCCCATCTGTCTAATGACCTTGCTTCCCTTTCAGAAGGAATAGGGTTTTAGCTGTGGTCGCTACTGCCTTGGGACCCTGGGATATAGTTTCTGGGTCTGCAAGTGGGGCCTTGTAAAGGTGGTGATGAGTATCTGGCACCCTGTAAAATCTGTCTGGTTTGGCAGGGGCTGGGGTAAAGAATCTGGAGCGGAGCAAACATCATTGAAAGCATCATCCACCACAGAGAGAACAGGAGGTATAGCTAAGGGCCTGTGCTGTGGGAGGTGCAGAAAGGTCCTAAGTCTTTTCTGGAGTCTGAAAAATCCTGTTGCTGCCATTGGAACTGTTCTCGCATGGCATGCAAGGTTTCCCCAAAGGAGAATTCTTCTGGTGGGGAAGCAGCTGGAATGGATTCTTCAGCATCAGAATCTTCAAAATTGGAGAAGGGAGCCTCAGGCTGGTCAGTTATGTCTGATTCATCAGCAGAATCATCAGAAGACACTGGCTCAGGGGCTCTGCCCTAGGTCTCTTCTCTGGGGGCTGAGAGGCCCTGTCTGGGTGAGATTGAGATCCTCTAATTAAAGAAATTAAATCTTCTGCCAAAGAAAGCATTTCAGAACTAGAAGAGGGCCTGGATGTGGGGGGTTTAACAGGCACTGTTTTAGAAGTCTTGGCTGCTTTAGCCCTGGCGAAGGCCTTAATGGACATGGCAGCAGGAGGCCTAGCAGCACCACGTGCTGGGGTAGAGACATCCAAGGGAATGGTGTCTGATAAGTCAACCACCGTAGTGGGTAAAATTTCTGAGGTCGATTCAAGAGTTGTAGCAGGGGCCTCAGTTGTAAGAATAGGTTCAGCTGTACTTTGATCAGTTTTCGGTTTCAGCGAAACCGAGACACTCATGGTTTGCTTTACCGTGGTTTCGGCGAAACCGCGGACCGCGAAAGTGTCGGTCTTTTTTTTTGTGTTTTGGGGGGGGAGGCGGAGGACCCGACGGCATAATGTACACAAAATCAGAACCGAAAAACTGTTCTGCAAACTCCGACCGGCGCCTAAGCGTTCGGTTGAAAGAGGCACAGGCGAACAGGCTGCTACGTGGGCTGGGCCTAAACAAGGCAGACAGTGAGAGTGGCGATCCTGATGGGGTATGTGTTTCCCAGAGGTTAAAGGATTGTTGACTGTTTCTGCCATCGGCTCGGGCAAGAAAAAGTCCCCAACGGGTACTTAGCTTTAGAAGTCTTCGGTAGTATTCGGTAGAAGTAATCTCTGGATCCGACCGACCGGCACTTGCGAACAGCTTCTGCTTGGCGCCACGGCAAGAAAGACTGAGGAAAATGGCGTCGGCTGATGCTTTTATACCAAGACCAACAGAGATGACGCCGGGTGGAGTGCGACATCAGCCGGCGGACCCGGACTTTGGAATCCGGCCGACTGCAGGGCTGCCTGACGACAGGACAACCCACTTGTTATGACTGCAGATGCATCCATGAAGGACATCTGCTTCTGCTTTGGGCTCCACAGCAAGAAAGACTGATGTAATGGCATCGGCTGCCTTAATTTATACTACTGATGACCTGATGTCAGCCCTCAAGTGACAGGAACCGATGCAGAAATACTAAGTCTCTGGTATTCAGGCTGGCTGAAGGCTACCCTGGCAGGGATAACTCAAATGTGATGACTGCAACAGTGAAACATGAAGAACATCTGGAGTTCATGCCCTGGGGATAAAACAGTTCCAAAAAGTGGCTGAGGGACGGTCTTCAAAGGTCAAGCAGGGAACTGGCAAAAAAGCCCTCTTTTTAACTTAAGCATGTTAGTACCAGTCTTGAATGAAAAGGTGTTGTGGTGGTCTAATTCACTTACCTGCAAATTAAATAAAAAAAATGAAGGGAAACAAATACAACAGGAAGCAATCCCTATATCACTATCAGGTAATACTGTTGTGTCAAATTCCATTACCCTTTCAGTCATCTCCAACCAAGTATGAAATAAGCTATGCAAAGAACAGTGCAGCAGGAACAACTGAAAGTTTTCTAGCCCCAGTACTGCCTATTAAGGCCATCTCAAATCTCACTGGTAAGCCATCAACAGTTTCAAAGGAAGCAGGGAAAAAAGAACCTCACCCTGGCAATGAGTTTCACCTCTAACAAACATCAAGACATACCCTGGTTTCACATGGGCTTGCTGTCTGTGCAACAATAGCAGAGTAGAACACAATACTGCAGCCTGCTTCCAAAAGTGGGTGCCAGATCAGTACATCTCCATTCTTAAATGTAGTTATCCATAGATGACAAGCAGGAATTCAACATCTTAATTACAAGGTTACTAGGAGGTCTCTCTGGAAATTAGGTCTCAGAAGCTTCAGGCAAAACAGCAAATCTACTTGTAGATGATGATTACATGAAAGCCTGGTCTATTCCCAATATTTTCTACAGATCTGTGTAGCCCCTGCCTGGAGTTTCAATAATGATCCACTGGCTGATCCTTGTCCTGGCTGCCCTCCATCTCTGCCAGCCTGTGAGTGCTGATGTAAGCTACAGATTTCTCTTGATGTTCCTTTGAGTAATCATGTTGAAGTGCTGGTACTTAGTATAAGCTTTAACAATGTGCTCTGGCATCAGGCATTAGAGGCAGCATCTTCAGGTGTGCTTTATCAGTGAAGGATGACAGAATATACTTATATGGTTCTGGTTTTCTTGGTATAGAACGCAAGGACCTTCTAATGATACCCCCCTTCCAGTCAATCAGCCCATTAATTCCCTTATCATTGGAGGAGATATTCAACTGGGAGGGGCCATCATTTAAGAAACCATCAGTAGTGGTTTTGTATTGTTCTGTTATGCCTTACCCCTGTGCACCCACCCAGTGACATCCAATGAGTGAGACATGCAATGGGTGTCAGTGCTTAATAGTCACTCACTTCTGTAAAGTCCTGGAGGACAGCATTGGGGATGGCATAATATTGAAGGTGTTTATGTCACAGACACAAGGTACAGGGTTTGATTATCACCTCTAAAAGGAGGTTGGCCTTAAAATGACCTGCAAGGACTGCTAACCTAATACTTACCTATGAACCCATCAGTAGCACCCCACATGAAGGTCTGTATGGTTATTATCCCCATCTGCACTAGCAAAATCAGCACACATGCCTGTGCCATCCAATTAGGATGGGCATATCCATTCTCCCTGTCTGTGCTGCCAAGCACCATAGACATCACTCAAGCTTGGGTCTCCATGGTTGGAGACAGGGTTTTATCCCTGTACACTACCAATACAGGTTTTGAGTTTCTAAATGCAATGAAAAACTAGTAAGTAGCTGACAGGAAAAGCTTTATGTGTAGGGAATAGAGGGGAGTTTCAAAACTTAGTTACTAATACTGAGTGCCTAAGAAAGTTGAACTGTCTGTACAACTTATGGCCAAGTGCCATGCTATATCTTGCTGGCACTGCCACAGGTCAATAGTATGAGGTAATCCAAAAAATGCATTGGTTTCAGTTACTGTATATAATGAAAGCCAGAGTGCACAGCTCTAATTGCTGCCTTCTTCATGATCCTGGACTCATTAATTTAATACTGGGGACAAAAGTAAAGCTGTAACAGAAAATTAGCAGCATGACAGCATTGTTCTAATAAAGACTGCATAACATTATAATCGTCTAACAATCTAAAGTACCAAAATATTCTACGGGTTGTCCTTCCTGACTGTCATAAACAAACAGTTTCAAGAGTTCCCATAAGTAAAGTGACAGAATGTCAGACCTAGAGGATTACAATACAGTAGTCTGTGGTACCTAACTGAAAGATAGTCTATGCCTTATTGATGCGTAAGTTTCAGATTTAGCACTGTTTTGGTGGTGTGTGTGCGCGCACACAAGCGTGCATATTTCCTTCCATGTTTCTATATTTTGCATGTCTCAAGTAAGAGTTAAACTGCAGAAAACAAACAAAAAAGGTGTTCCACGATACAAATGCTCACACTAGCTATAGGTGAAGACGGTGTCACTTATTTATACATTTAGAAGAGAAGTCTACTGTGAACAGAATGTCAATTACCTCCACTACAAGAAGACACATTATCTGGACAAGATAATGAGAAAAATCATAGTCTACAGCCCCAACTGCCTGCATTTTCTCAGGATTCTGGATCAGTAATTTAACTTGAGTAGTCAAGAAGTAAATGTGGGTGGAGAGCTGCAACATGGAAACTGTACAACCGACAGCATTTTTTATTAACAACTTATTTGCAGGTGCTGAGACAGCTCAGCAATACAATGCTGTGGGTGCCAACTTATTTCAGCTGTTATACGTATTTATTTTAAAACTGGTTATGAAGCTGACTTTAAAACAGAAAAAAAGAATTCTCTTACAAAACAACACCGTACTAGCCAAATAATTATCCAGCAGTTTCTCTTTAAAACCAATGAGAAATTTAATCAGAAAGTAAGAGATTATTTATTTTTTATTATTTATTAACAAAGTTACTGCATATAACCCAAGAAAATAGTAAAAGGACATAGGCAACCAACCCATGTCCACCTGCTGTGCATTCTAACCACCTGCAATTGGTTGCTCTTAGCAAGCAATCACAGTACTTTTCTGTTAATCTCTAGTCATAAAACTAAAGACTATAGAGAGTTATGGGTGCGCAGATCTTCTGGAACAATTTTTTTTTCTTAAACGACTACACACACTACACACCACCAGGTGGTGTGTAGTGTGTGTAGTCATTTTGGATTTTTATGGCCAGTGATCCTAATTCTAACCTGCCTCGAATTTTTCAAGAAATTGGGATAGACCACAGTCAATGGCTGTTGGACAGCTTCCTGGTACAGTCTGGTGAGCGAGCTAGTCAACATGGTGGAGGTGTTCCTTCGGATAGAGAAAGTACAGTTTTGTACCTACCATAAATGTAGATG
The DNA here is from genome assembly GCF_019279795.1 of Protopterus annectens. Taxonomy (NCBI): domain Eukaryota; kingdom Metazoa; phylum Chordata; order Ceratodontiformes; family Protopteridae; genus Protopterus; species Protopterus annectens. Next base: position 1,228,117,024 of record NC_056744.1, read on the forward strand.
TTCGAAGATCCACATTGCTGCAGTCCTTACACTTGGGTAGTCCGCTGTCCTCGGTCGGCCCGAATATCAAAGTATAAGGCTGACGTCGGTCAGGGCGCATTTGTCTGACGTCAGGACGTCAGGGAACAAATGCGCATGACCGACGTCATATCCTCAGTCTTTTCTTGCCCCAGATGTCAGAAGACCCTAAAAATAAAGGTCAAAACCAAAAGACAGCAAACAACCAACCAACCACCCTTGCACTAACTATATGTACAATATATACAATATACACAAAATGTACAACCCAACCCACACAACCACCTCTAACTACAGAGGGCAAGGAGGGAGGGTAAATTGGACTGCAGCAATGTGGATCTTCGAACATCTACATTTATGGTAGGTACAAAACTGTACTATGTTCTTCATCTCACATTGCTGCAGTCCTTACACTTGGGTAGAATCCCAAAGCAGAGGTAAGGGAGGATGGCTAACTACAAGGAAGCAGGAGCTGCCAAAATGCCCTGCAAAACAGCAGTGGCAAAACCAGCCCTGGACTTAGAGTAAAGTGGCAGGTGATAATGCCTAGAGAAAGTATGCACAGAACTCCAAGTAGCTGCCTCCAAAATATCCTTGGTTGCCACCCCTCAAAAGCTGTTGAAGTGGCAGTAGCCCTAGTGGAATGAGGCCTAATCCCAGCTGGAATCTCCTTGCCATGATGGGAATAACAGAAAGCAATGCAAAACCCAATCCACTTAGAAATAGTTTGTTTTGATACAGGCTTGCCCTGAGAACTCAAAGCAAAAGAAACAAACAACTGCTGAGACTGCCTGAACCCTTTAGTTCTGTCCAAATAATAACGCAACTGCCTGTGGACATCTAAAGTGTGCAAAATCTTTTCCCCTTTATTTTGGGGATTTGCATAAAAAGTAGGCAAATGAATAGTTTGGTTTAAAGCCACACTAGAAACCACCTTAGGCATAAAGGAAGGATTAGTATGTAATGATACCCTATCCTTATGGAAAATCAAGAAAGGCTCAACCGCCATAAGGGCCTGTAATTCAGAAACCCTTCTTGCAGAGGTAATGGCCAACAAAAAGCAGTCTTCCATGATAAATATTTCAACTCAGCAGTAGCTGCAGGCTCAAAAGGTTGTAGAGTGAGTTTCTCCAACACAAAATTGAGATCCCAAGCAGGAGTAGGAGCTCTTCGTGGGGTCTTATATTCTTTGCCCCTCTAAGAAATTGCTTGAACAAAGGATGAGAAAACAATGGTGGGTTGCAATCATAGTGAGCTGAAATTGCTGCAGCATGAACTTTAATAGAAGAGAAAGACAAACCTTTGTCTAGTAACTCAGTAAGATATTGAAGAGCCACACACAAATTAGGCTCAGAAACATCAAAACCCTTTGCTGCACTCCAAAACAAAAATCTCTTCCATTTGTCTGCGACACTTTCCTTGTACTAGGCCTCCTAGCTTCCAAAATAACATTCAAAACTTGCTGAGGAAGTGGAGGCCCACTATGGCTCAAAACAGAATATGCCAGGCTGTTAGGTGCAGAGAGTGAAGCTTGACATTTAGCAAATGGCTGTCCTCCTGCGACAACAGGTGTGGAATCAAGGCAAAGGCCATGGAGGCTTCCGCATCAGACTTCTCAGTAATGGGTACCAGTGTTGTCGAGGCCAATCCGGAGCTATTAAGATCATCCTTGGCTTGTCCTGTCTGACTTTTAGAAGTACCTTTGGGAGGAGAGGCAGAGGTGGAAAGGCATACACATGAAGATTGCTCCAATTGAAAGAAAGAGCATCCACTCTCCAAGCTGTGGGATGAAACCTTTTTTGTGCAAAACTTTGGCAGCTGATGGTTTAGTGGAGAAGCGAACAGATCTATGTCTGGAGTTCCCCAGGACACTGTCAATTTCTGAAATACATGAGGATCCAATTTCCACTCGTGGGGATCCATAATTCGTCTGCTCAACACATCTGCTAAGGAGTTCTGTGCTCCTGGCAGAAACCTTGCCTGAAGATTGAGCTGTAAACTGAGAGCAGTCTCCCACAAAATCATTGCTTGCCTGCACAGAGGATAAGAATGCATTCCCCCTTGTTTGTTGATGTACCACATGACAGTTGTGTTGTCTGTTAGAATCAACACCTGCCCTGGAAGAAGTAATTCCTTGAAAGCAATTAATGCAAACTGGACTGCTAACATCTCCTTCATGTTGATATGTAGATGTTGTAGTCTGACAGGCCACTTGTTTTGTATCCACTTTCCATTTAGATGAGCTGCCCAAGCTTTGTCTGAGGCATCTGTCGTTAAAATCTGACTCGCCTCTGGCCGGGTCACAGAGAGTCCCTTGTTTAGGTGACATTCCTGAGCCCACCACAAAAATTCCTTTTGAATGCAAGGTATTATTTGAATGACAGTGTCCAGATCCTGGCAGTGCTGTGTCCATACATTTTTGAGATACCATTGTAGCTTCCTCATATGCAGTTTGGCATTGGGAAGCACCAGAATACAAGATGCCATGAACCCTAAGGCTTGAATGACTGTCCTTGCAGTCAGCCCGGACTGATGAGATAGTTGATGGAAGTAAAGGGATAGACTCTTTTGTTTGTCCGGGGTTAAAAAGGCCATCTGGGATGCTGTATTCAGTCTCACACCCAGAAAGCACATGTCTTGAGAGGGTACTAGACTGGACTTTATTTCGTTCACAGAATACCCTAGGCATCTTAGCACTGCTATCACATAGTCCAAATGATGAAGAAGCTCTTCTCTTCCTTGAGCCAGAATCAGGCAGTCGTCCAAATAAGGATAGATCTGTATTCCTTTCAGTCTGAAGAAAGCTATCACTGGAGCCAGAACTTTCGTGAACACTCTGGGTGCAGTAGATAAGCCAAAGGGCAATGCAGAGAACTGATAGTGAGAAGTCCCAGCTCGAAAACGCAGATACTTTCTGCAACTTAGTCTGATAGGAACATGAAGGTAAGCCTCCTTGAGATCCAAAGTTACCATCCAATGATCTTTGCCCAGCAGAGGTAAAAGCTGCTGCAACGTCAACATTTTGAACTTGGGAATGTCCAGATAAGTGTTGAGGATAGATAAATCCAAAATTGGTCTCCACGTGTTCCCCTTCTTTGGTACTAGGAACAGGCGAGAATAAAATCCTAGGCCCACTTCTGGCAGAGGGACCGGCTGTATGGCCCCTAGTCGGAGCAACAGAGAAACCTGTTTGCGAGCCTCTATTCTTTGTTGAGGAGGAACGTCTGGCATGCCTTTGAAAGGAGGCAAGGTATGGAAATAAAACCTGTAGCCGTGGTGTATGATATCCAATACCCATCTGTCCTGGGTAATTAAACTCCAATTTTCTTTGAAAAGTGCCAACCTTCCTCCCAAAGGTGCTGCCAGACGAGCAGGGTCTGGCAGCCTAAAAGGTAGGTCATTGGGTCTGCTTACGAAAGGACTGACCCCTGCCCTCACCCGAAGCCTGTGCAGGAGAACTCCCTGTTCTAGGCCTGAAAGAGCCCTGGGCTCTGCCCTTACCACGTCTAGATCTACCCCTAGACTGTGAATCATAAGAAGGATACGTCCACCCTTTAGTAGGCCAATTTCTACTAAACTTTGGAGGCTGGACCTGCAAAAAATCTTTAACAGTCTGCATAGACTTAGCCTTGTCTTCCATTTTCTTTAAAACTGTCTCAACAGGAGGACCAAACAACACGTCAGATTGTAAAGGAGCATCTAAAATCCTTGTTTTAACATGTTCAGACAAATTCTGATCCCTCAGCCAGGCGTGCCTGCGAAGAACTGACCCAGTGGCAGCCACCCTAGACGAGGCCTGTACAGCATCAAAACCACATTGCAAAGAATGCTTACCCACCTGTTCAGAAACATGCACTAAATCTTGCAACTCCTTACAATCAATATCTACTGCCAGAGCATCAACCTTAGACTTCAATTGTGAAAGGAGATAATTTTGGTATTTCAACATGTGAAACTGGCAATTCAGAGCCCTCATAGCAAGAGTGGAAGAAGTATAGACTTTCTTTCCCCATCTATCCAAGGCCCTAGCCTCCTTGTCTGCAGGAACCGGATTCTTAAACACAGAAGCCTTAACACCGTTAGGCCCCTGGCTAACAGTTTCTGGGTCTGCCCTAGGACTCTTAAAAAGATACTTATGAGCTTCAGGCACCCTGTAATACCTATCCGGCTTAACAGGAGCAGGAGGCAAAGAATCAGGATTAAGAGAGGCTTCTGTAAAAACATCAGCCACTACATCCAAAACAGGAGGTATAGCTAAAGGCCTATGCTGGGGTAAAAACAGAAATTCCCTAAGCCTTTTCCTGGAATCAGAGAAGTCCTGACCTTCCCACTTAAAATGCTCCCTCATGGAATGAAGAGTTTCTGAAAAAGAAAAATCCTCAGGAGGAGTAGCAGAAGGAGTAGAATCATCCACATCAGAATCAGAATAAGGAGAGTACTCCTGTAAGTCTTCAGCCGAAGACTCTGAAACATCTGAAGCCTGCTCAAAACCCCCCAGCTCAGGCTCCACCCTAGGCCTCTTATCAGGAGGGGGCATAGAACCCCTAATCAAAGTAATCAAATCTTCTGCCATTTTAAGCATATGCTTCTTGGGCACAGCACCTGAAGAGCTAGGGGTAACACCAACTGAAGCTAAACCTGGCCTGCCCCTGGGGGAAGCCTTTGAAACAGAAGGAGAGGGCCTAGCCACCTTAGGAAGGGAGGGGAGTATAGTAACAAGAGAAGCCCCCTCAGCCTGACTAGTCTCCTGAGAGGCCACATCTTGTAATAATAAGGTCTCACCCTGGGAACACAAAGAAACCTCCGGTGGAGCCACCGGCTCCACCGACACCTCTAAAGAACCGGCGTCTGGTACAGACGGTTCTTCTAGCCTAGGCTTAACTGCCTTGTCCTTGCGCTTCTTCGAAGAAGCGGGCGTCGGAGCATCCGATGGCATTTTATAGTTGCACCGCTTCCCAAAGACTAACCTTGCACAATCCAACCTTCTCTTTATAGTGCATTTATTAAATCTAGCACAAGAGCGACAGCCAACAACGTCGTGCTCAGGCCCTAAGCAAGGAATACACAAAGTATGATAATCTCTATGCGGTATCTGTTTCCCACAAGAAATGCAATTATTAACTTTTTCTGACATCCGGTAAATGACTGAGGCAAGAAAAAACTAAAATATTCTAACGGGTACTTAGCCAACTTTGAACTCGGTCTGAAACTTCTAAATCGAAAAATCTCAGAACGCCAACCGGCACTTGCAATACTGCTTCTGCATCGGACCATGCGGCAAAAAAGACTGAGGATATGACGTCGGTCATGCGCATTTGTACCCTGACGTCCTGACGTCAGACAAATGCGCCCTGACCGACGTCAGCCTTATACTTTGATATTTGGGTCGACCGAGGACAGCGGACTACCCAAGTGTAAGGACTGCAGCAATGTGAGATGAAGAACATCAAGCCTCTAGACCTTGGGACAAATGGGAAGAAGATCGTAATAAATGTTGCCCGAACCCATTCGATATGATTGGCCGGAGATTTACTGCCTCTCTCACTGCAGAACATAAGGTACTGTTCTGAGTGTTTAGAAAAACTCATGGGGAAAGAAACGGCTGTGTTTTTTAATTTACAAAGTTTACATAAATACATTGAATTGGATATAACCCCTAGGGGATTCAGGGCATATAAAGATCCATCTTTGCCATTTGATCTCAATAATGAAACAGATGAGCAGTTTCACAAACGATGGATAGCGGCAGCCCATAGATGTACAAGTGAATGGGTTGCTATACTGTTGGAAAGGGACAGGGTGAAACAGCAGGTGTTGAAAGAACACATTTGTTCGGTTTGTACATCTTTGGCATCAAGTCTGGGTGCAGGGCACTTAGATAAGTTTCTTGTGGACATTACTGCTAAACTTAAGAATTATGAAGGGAAGATTGTGGAAAAGAAGAAAGGTAAACTTAATAGAGACATTAGAGACAATGATAATGGTAGACCCTTCATTATGAGAACCAATCGTAAACGTTCTCGTTACAATGTGACATTTGATGAAGGAGGAAGTTATGGCCAGCAACATTTGAATACTTCAACAATGACATCGGAGGGAATGTATTCATCCACAGAGGATGAAAATGGAAGAAGAAATGATTTTCCACCCTTTCCAAGAGCACAACAAGGAGAACAATTCCGTTGGACTTTTCGTGGAGTCTCCAACTATGAATAAGAGACGGTCAAAGGGAAAAAACGCCAACGGGAATTTTCAAATGTGCAACAGGCAGAATATCACCCTTACCAGCATCATAAAAGAGGTAAATGGTGCACAGCTGCCTTTAGATAGTAGTGACTTTTACATAGTAAATTTATCTGGACACAGTTTTAATGACTATGAACTAGCAGTTCTTAATTGTGATCTTAAATTTGTACCCACAGTATTACCACGTTCTCATGTGTCAAAATGTGATGTGTGCAGACTGGTTAGGAAGTTACATCTGAAGAATTATTTTAAGGGCAATGTTTGTACAAATAATTGTAATTTGAGGGATGATTTGATACTGATGGTTCTATTGTTCAGATGAAAGTGTAAATGCATATGGTCCTTTAGATACAAGTCAGATTGAAAATAAAAATGTATTTATACCACCATTCAATCATGAAGGGATAGAACACTTTAATACGATGTTGAATTTTGCTGTGGAAAGGGAATTGGTACATTTTAACAAACAAAAAAAGAATACATCTTATAATTTAACTAAAAACGAATGGAAATTGCTGATGTCATTGAGTCAATGGGGAACTTAATATTTAAATCTGCAGACAAGGGAAATAAATCGGCAATAATGCACTATTCTCATTATTTGAACACGTGTAATGAACATTTGAGCGATGAAAATGTATATGAGAGAGTGGAATTTTCTGCTTATAGTGCAGCAATAGATAGATATGAGTCACTAAATAAGGGTGTGAGGCTTGGTTATTTTACATATGAAGATGTAAAATGAAATTTAGTGTGTATGGCTGTAAAATGGCCCAATTCTACTGTCTACCAAAAATACACAAGAATTTAATGCAGCCCCCAGGCTGTCAGATAGTTTCAGGAAGGGAATATTTTCTCTATATAATAGGGCAGTTGTTACATTTTCATTTACTGCCTAAAGTTTGAACGCTTCCTTCGTATATTAAGGATGTTTTTGATTTTTCGCATAAGATTAAGGGCATCCATTGGAAACAAAATATGTATTGGGTGACCCTGGACGTAAAAAGTTTAGAAACCAGCATACAACATTCTTTTGGGATTGAGCCACTTAGATTCTTTTAGGGCAGTAGCCCAATGTCAGAATATGTTACTGAATTAGTGCATTTTTACTTGTTGAACAGTTTCTTTGAATTTGATGGGATGTTGTTTCATCAGAAACAAGGAACTGTGATGGGTGCAGAAATTTGCCCCTGCTTATGCAAATTTGAGTATGGATCTATTTTAGTATATACACACACACATATATATATATATATATATATATATATATAAATCTCGGTTTTTCCAACAATATGTAAAAAATACTTTAGGTTTATACTAAACAGCAAATCACACCACCTAGGCCTCGAGTCAGAGGAACAAGTGCATAATCCAACAGGAACAAAGTTAATAAAATTCCTCCACATGACTCAGCGGCTTAAAAATAATTGTTCTATTAGTAAAAGTAAGCGCTTTCGCGTTCTGGTCCAAACGCTTCCTCAGACTTTAATAAAATCACTTTAAACAACTACTACTAATATAGAGGGTAGTCACTAAAGACAACCTACAGAATGTCTAGCCTAATTATGACATCATCATTCTATGAACCCCCGCCATCAAGTTGTTAACAATGCTGCAATTAGAAACTGAAGACTACTAAGTGCCAAATTCATCATGTTCAATGTCATAACATTCAAAGCAGGAAAACACTCAAATGACTTGCAAAAAATAAATATCATTTGCAGTTCATGCTAAAAATGCACTCATACATAAATAACTATATCCATTTATAACAAAACAGCTAGACATTTTATAGGTCGTCTTTAATGACTACCCTCTCTATATTAGTAGTAGTTGTTTAAAGTGATTTTATTAAAGTCTGAGGAAACGTTCGGACCAGAACTCAAAAGCGCTTACTTTTACTAATAAAGCAATTATTTTCAAGCTGCTGAATCATGTGGAGGGATTTTATTAACTTTAAGTTTATAGATGACCTTATCTTCCTATGTGAAGATGGGAGAATGAAGTTAAACAATTTGTAGAGGACTTGCAGAGGAACAGGTTCCATTTGGAGTTTGATGGATTAAAGATAGACAGAAAAGTGTCGTATTTAGATGTAATAGTGGATATTACTAATGGGAATAGTAACAGAACATCTGTACACTGGAAATTTGAAGGTGGTAATCACAGCACAAAGTTGCCATCCACCTCATAGACTCCAGGCCTTACCATATGTGGAGTTTATATAGATTATGTAACAATGAATTAGACTTTTCTGAGGAAGTGGTGAAAACTGTTCATATGTTTAGATCTAGAGGCTATGACAGTGAATTATTGGATAAATGCTGGGTTAGGTTAATCGATGAACACGTGAATGGGAAACAAAAATAAGTAAATAAATGTAGATATGATTTTAGGGGTATATTAGGAATGAGAAGGAGGATATCTATTTTGTTACAACATACAGTTGTTTCAGTTCCAGATTAGTTGTTTTGGTTAAATATTACTGGGATTTTGTTACATCCTTGAAGAATTTTTCCCAGTGGATAAATGATGTGCCAAAAATATCCTATAAATCAGGAAGGAATATCAAGAATTGTTTGGTTAGAAGTAAGTTTGTTAGTTCCCCTATTAATTTTGCCGAAATTCCTTCAGATTACTGAACTAGGCCATGTGGAAAATGCAAAGTATGTAGTCTTGAGTTTTAAGAAAATAAATTATACAAATTTTAGTGTTAAAGGGTGCTTTAGTTGTGAAACTGAGGGTATAGTTTATGCTCTTAGGATGCCAGTGCAACAAATTTTATGTGAGGGAGAGTAAGAGGTCTTTCAAAGTTAGGTTAAGAAAACACATTAGGGATCATCATCATCTTCTTTCGGCTGTTCCCGTTAGGGGTCGCCACAGCGGATCACCTGTTTCCATTTCTTCCTGTCCTCTGCATCTTGCTCTGGCACACCAACCACCTGCATGTCCTCTCTCACCACATCCATAAACCTTATCTTAGGCCTTCCACTTTTCCTGTTACCCGGTAGCTTCATCCTTAGCATCTTTCTCCCAATATACTCCACATCCCTTCTCAACACATGTCCAAACCAACGTAATCTTGCCTCTCTGGCTTTGTCTCCAAACCTTCCAACCTGGGCTGACTCTCTAATATACTTATTCCTAATCCTGTCCACCCTCGTCACACCCAGTGCAAATCTTAACATCTTTAACTCTGCCACATCCAGCTCAAACACCTGCCTTTTTGTCATTGCCAGTGTCTCCAACCCATATAACATAGCTGGTCTCACTACCCTCTTGTAGACCTTCCCTTTCACTCTTACAGGTACTCGTCTGTCACAAATCACTGCTGACACTCTTCTCCATCCACTCCATCCTGCCTGTACTCTTTTCTTCACCTCTCTTCCACACTCATCGTTACTCTGAACTATTGACCGCAAGCATTTAAACTCATCCACCTTCGCCACCTGCAAAAAAATAAGAAAAATGTTATGTGGCAGAACATTTTAATAAAATACATGGGGGGAGGGGGCTGCAGGGTTACAAGCTACAATACTGGAGAGAATAGAGGGCACTCAGTATGGAGTTGTTAACATAAAAAATGTATTATTGTTTAAGGAGTCCCTTTATATTTTGAAATTTGACACTTTAGTCACAAAAGGACTTAATTTAGAGTGTAATTGGTATTTTTTCATTCATTAATTGATGTTAGTTTGAAGATTGCTTTATTAATTGACTGTGATTGGTTTTAATTAGTGTGTGTGTGTGTGTATATATATATATATATATATATATATATATATATATATATATATATATATATATATATATATATATAAGGCAGGTACATTTTAGAAGTGTTTTACTCCTTGAAGGTGGTTTGTCAAGACATTAGAGCACAATAACGTGATTTGGATACTGTCTGCTTGTAGTTTTTTTTCTTGCAGGAATGTGCTTTTTTTTAATTTTGGCAGGAAGCAAGATAGATCTGTGGGTAGCTGTAACAGAAAATGGTGCCCACCGCAGAATACAGTTGCATTTTTACAATTAGTTTGTGGTTGCGTTCCCTGTAGCTGCAGCCTGAAATACATCACTGTGGCTGTGTTTTATGATTTTTGGCAATCATACATGGCAGGTGTTTGCCAGAACTTACGGCGGGGTTGGGGGATCTGTGGAAGAAAGTAAAAGATGGTTAAGTTTTGCCTGACTCTGTAGTGCAGAGATGCAGCCCTTACTGCAATCCAGATGACTGTGGTTTCAGTATTTGCCCTGGCACTGGAGCCGCCAAGCAGAGACTTGGGAATGATGTAGCGTGGCCCAGTCTCCTTTCTCGGGGAGTGGAAATGGGTGCACTCACAGACACAGAGCTATTCGGAGAGAAAGCACTTTACAAAAGTGAGGGGATGGCTTCTGCAGTCAGTCGCATGTCCCTCCCCAGTGCTTTGCCAAGTGTGTGTAGGGTTAGATAGGAAGCAAGCATAAGAATGCCAAACATCCTTCATGGCAGCTTAAATTATGGCCACTCCTGTTTACTTCTCACCTTGATGAGGGGGAAAGCACACTTGTGTAGATATTTACCATAAATGTTGATATTCAAGTACCTTCACTGTTACAGTAATCACTCTTGGGATTTCCTGCTCTGCAGAAGCCAGAGGCCACCCCAAATACAAGCAACTTTGTCCCTTCACTTAGGCGGATGTCCTCTCTTCTAACATCAGGACACTGGACTATAAAGGGTCAATAGCTGGCACCATTTCTTCAGGTCTTTCTTGACTCCCCTTTCCAACCTCAAATGACCACAGTCCAAACTCTATCCAAAGCATCCAGAAGCATGACCTGCCTATGCCCCCAGACCACTCTGGATAATAAAAAGGAAGGACCTTAACTAGTGATGGAAGAAGGGTCTTGCCAGTAGAGGAGGGAATCCACCCCAACCATGAAAGTGAAGCAGGAGAAAAAAGGAAGTAGGCTGGATTAATAGGTAGGCCGCGGTGGTGCAGCAGTTAGCATTGTCGCCTCACAGCAAGAGATTCTCCTGTTCGAGTCTCAGCTGGAGCTCCTTCTGTGTGGCGTCTGCATGTCCTCCCCATGGTCGCCTGACATTTAAAGACATGCAGATAGGTGCATGTGTGAATGGGTGTGCCTTCTTAGAAGGCTGGGCATCAGGCTGGCAACTTGGCACCCTAAAAATCCACTGCCAATCATTAGCGGACCGGAGTTCCCCTGTGGTGACCCCTAACTGGGAAAAGCCGAAAGACATTACTTTATGCTGGGTTAAATAGGTACTGCAACAGTGAAGATACTCAAACATCTACGTTTATGCTCAGTACTTACATGACTGTACTATGTTCAGTGTATTTCTTTATTGCAGTAATCACTCTTGAGAAGATTCCTAGAGCTACAATGAGATAGCAGGATGGACAGATGAAGGTGCAGGGGAGATGAGCCCCTACAGAATGTCTGAGACTAACCCTGCCCTGGCCCTACCAACAGTCAGATTGTAGTGCTTGGAGAATGTGTGGACTGAGAACCATGTGGCTGCTTCCAGGAAGGAATTGTAGGCACCCTTATAAGGAAGGTAGCAGTAGCCTCACTTGTCCTTGTGGAGTGGATCCTGATCCCTCTTGATACTAGTTTTCCATGATCTGTGTAGCACAAGGCAATACAATTGTCAATCCACTTAGAGATGATCCGTTTGATAACTGGTCTTACTTCCTTATTTTTTTACAAAAGCAACAAACTAATCAGATTTTCTGTGAGGTTTTGTCTTGTGCAAGTTGAAAAAGAAGTTATGTTCTTACCATAACGTTCCATCTGTGTTGTAGATCTTCATTCATTCATTACTGATGGGTATTGGTTCCATCCTCGGAACTGAGTCGGCCTTATAACAAGCTCGTGTCAGCAAAAAAACTCTCGAGCTAAGCTTTACCCATACTGCCCCTCTCCCTGTCATCACAGATCGAGTTTGCCCAAGATAAGGAAAGCAGATGTTTTTTTCTAAGCAAGTTCCCTAATACGGGATTTGGACCAAATCAGAACCTCAAGGAGTCCCTTGGAGGGGGAAGGAGGGTGAGACGTAATAAATAAATGAAGATCAACAACACAGATAGAACATTATGGTAAGAACATAACTTCTTTATCTGATGTTGTTAATCTTCATTCATGCCTTACTGATGGGACAGAGTCCCTAGCTACTTTATGTCCTGGGAGGCCCTATAGAAGGATGTTCCTGAGTACCACTGAACCAAAGGATGCTCTCCCCCTGGAGATCAAATCCAATTTGTAATGAATGATACAGGTATGAGGGGTAGCCCATGTAGCGGCTGCACAGACATCATCGATGTACGCCCTTGCATGAAAAGCAGCAGAAGTTGCCACCGAACTGGTTGAGTGTGCTTTGACCTTATTCGGTGGAGGAATTTTACTATGTTGGTAAGAAAAACATATGTAATTTCTCAACCACTTGGATAAAGTTACTTTAGAAACAGAGTTTCCCAAATTTGGTCCCGAGTAGAAAACAAATAACTGGTCAGATTTCCGTAATGATATAGTTCTAAGTAAAATCGTAATTGTCTATGTACATTCAGTAAATGAAGGCAGTATTCTCCTTTATTTGAGAAGTTAGGAAAAAAGACTGGTAAGTCAATTGTCTGATTTATAGTCAATTCCGAAATAACTTTGGGTAGGAAGGAAGGGTTAGTCCAGAGTGGTACTCTATCCTTACGAAAGACCATGTAGGGGTGTTTAATGCTCAAGGCATGAAGTTTGGATATGCGTCTTGCTGAGGTGATGGCAACCAAAAATAGAGACTTCCAGGATAATAATTTTATATCACAAGTGGCAGTAGTTTGAAAGGTGATTGTGTCAAGGATTGCAGAACTAGTGTCAAACTCCAAGGTTCGATTGGTTCTTTGAAGGGTGGTCTGATGTGCGAGACCCCTTTCAAAAGGATTTAACAGGGACAATGGGAAATTAAGGATGAGTCTTGGAATCCATTATGGAAATTAGAGAGCAGCCAGATGTACTCAAATAGTGGAGGCTGCAGATCCCGAATGAAGAAGGCTTGACAAATAATCTAAAGCCATAGTAACTGATGCTGAGCAGGGAGTCTAGATCTTTTTGGTGAGACCAAATAAGGAATATCTTCCATTTGCCAAGATAAATTGTTCTGGTGGATGGTTTGTGTGAAGCCAGAAGAATGTTATGTACAGGGGAGGAAAGGTTATTCTGCCTGGCAATTACTGGAAGTGGAGAAACCAAGCTGTCAGCTTGAGACTTGATATGTTTGGATGTATCAACACCTGCGGGTGCAACAGTAATTCCAGAGTTGGATCCAGAATCCATGGTTTGTGTACTAGATGAGGCCAAAGGAAGGGAAACAATACTTGTCAGGGCCAGAAGGGTGCAATGAAGATTACTCTGCTTCTCAACTGAAGGGCTTTCTTTAGAAATTGTGGGATCAGGAGAAGGGGAGGGAAAGCATAAAGAAGTCCCGTGGGCCAACTGTGTATTAGAGTGTCCATCGGGGACTCCTCCTGTGGGGGGATTAGGGCAAAGTAGCTGCTGCATTTGTGATTTGTTGGAAAGGCAAATAGGTTGCAGCAAGGCTGGCCCCAGCGACTGAAGATCTTCACCACTGGTTGAACTGAGGGACCACTTGTGAGGCAGGAGAATGCATCAGTTTGTCTACAATCACACTGGAATCCCCGGGAATATGCATTGCTGTCAGGAAGCGGTTGGAAGCTGTCACCCATTGCCAAATTCTCATGGCCTACTGACACAATGGGTAGGACCTTATTCCCCTTGTTTATTGATATACTAGACTACCGACATGTTGTCGGATTGTATAGCAACTGTCCCTGAAGGGAGGGCAGATTTGAAAGGCTTGCAACACTAGATGCACCACCCTCAGTTCTAGAACACTTGTATGCAGATTGGCCTCCACAGAGGACGAAAGTGCCTTGGACGGTCTTTCCCTGGAAGTGCATCCATGGCCACTATGGCATTGGGCTGAGAGGGGGAGAAAGGACAACTCCATAAGACTTTATCTGGCTTCATCCACCAAATTAAATCTTGTTTGCATCGGTTTATGCGAACCTGAAAAGACATCAGTTAATTTGAAGGTGACCACTGAGTTAAAAGGCGCCACTGGAGAAGTCTCATGCGTAGCCTTGCCAGGGAAACTATTGTAATTGATGCTGCTAGTGATCCTAAAAGTTGCATCACAGCTCAAGCTGGAACTTAGTCTTGAGAAAGTATCACTCGGAGTTGAAATCTTAATCTTTCCAGTCTGTGAGATGGAAGGGAGACTAGGCAAGATTGAGTGTTGAAAGTTGGTCCTATGAATTCCAGGGTTTGAGAAGAAGTCACCCTGCATTTCTCTTTGTTTACTGAGATTCCCAGAAATTTAAGGCTGTAACCAGTAGGTGCTTGGTAGGGGCAGTAAGGAGCCAATCGTCTAGATATGGAAACACCCAGAATACCAGTAGTCTCAAGTGAGCCGTTACCATTGCCATGCATTTGGTGAACACTTTGGGGGCTGTAGAGAGTCCAAAGGGCAGTGCTTGGAATTGGTAATGATTGGCTCCCAGCTAGAAGTGAAGGAATCTTCTGGAACATTTGTCCATTTTTATGTGGTAATATACATCCTGAAGATCTGTTGAGCACATCCAGTCATCTTTCTCCAGGAAGGGTAGGATAGACTGAATTGTGACTATCCAGAATTTTGTTTGGTTGACAAATTTGTTTATAATGCTGAGATCCAAGATTGGTCTCCAGTCCCCTGTTTTTTTTTGGCACTAAAAAGAACCTTGAGTAAAATCCGGATCCTATTTGGTCTGGTGGGACTGCTTGGATGACTCTTTTTTTGAAGCAGCTTTTGTATTTCTTGAACGTCGGGAATGTGCCTTAACAGCTTTGGGTAAACATTCAAGGGTATGTCGTAACCTCTGGCGATTATGTTCTGCACCCAAGAATCTGGGATTATTCTTTGCCAGGCCGGGTGGTGCAGAGAGAAATGTCCCCTGACTGCTTCCAGAGGAAATCAATCGGGCCGCTCTTCAAGAGTGATGGTAGGGTTGTCCAGAGAAAGAATCTCTGGATTCCTGGTTATGCGGACCCCTTTTGCCCCTGTAGGGGTGTCTTCTGGACAAGTTTCCCCCTCTGCCCAGGGGGGTAAA
The DNA here is from genome assembly GCF_019279795.1 of Protopterus annectens. Taxonomy (NCBI): domain Eukaryota; kingdom Metazoa; phylum Chordata; order Ceratodontiformes; family Protopteridae; genus Protopterus; species Protopterus annectens. Next base: position 1,228,132,449 of record NC_056744.1, read on the forward strand.
CTCGACACGTGTGTCAGGGAAAGGAACCTGAGATTTTTGTGCCACATCTTTCCACACCTCTGACTCCTGGAGAAGGATCGCTGGGGGGTGGAAAAACATACGCCAATGGCAGACAGGGTCTTGCCGTTCTTTACACACCTGGCTAATGTGTCTTTTCCTTTGGGCCAAAGAGGGAAGATGCTTCCACTGGAGCGTTGAGGAAAAAAAGACTTAAAGGGGTCCACAAAAATCACAGGCGTGACATCTCATGACAATGCCTGAACCTGCTGCTCTGGCCACCCCTTCGGTAGAATGAGATATCAGCCTCATGGACGAATTAGAAATAGATTCAAGGGTTGCAAGTTGCGATGCAATTTTGACACGTACCTCATCAGAGACTGCTCCTGATAAGGTTTCCAAGAGTTCTGAAACTAAGTCTCTCTGGAGCCTGGTAAAGTGTGCCAAATAATTCAAAGACCAAATGGCAAAGGTCAATGAGGCAAACACTCGCTTCCCTAATCTGTGTCCACTGCCTGAGACTCCCTGTTTGGGAGATGGATGGTATTGCTCTTCTCTGCGAGTTCCTTTTTGGTGGCCGCCACCACCATAGCATCTACTGGTAGGCCTTTGGACCAGTGAAGACTTTTGTCTAGTGGGGATAAAATTTTGTCTAGTCTCCATGGGATTGGTTCAACTGTATCAGGACTCTTCCATGCACACTGCAGGATGAGCTGGACTAGTTCATCTGCAGGCAGGGTCACCAAAAAAGTAGAGGGTCGAGCATGAAAACCCTGCAAGAATATGGATTCCTCAGAGGAGGGGGGTGGTGGGCTTCCAGCCTCCTCGCTGTTTTAAAATTTCTAGTATGTCTCCGAAGGAGACATCCTCAGAGGGCAACCATGGGGACTCCTCCCCTTCATTGTAGTCCATTATCTTTGGTGAGAAACTCTTCGGGGGAGTTCACGTGCTTCCTTCTGCATGATCTTTTACATGGTACCTCTTCAGTGGGGGCTTCTGAAGAGGACTCCAAAGAGAGGGTGCCCTGTGGTAGGGTTTCTTTAGGCTCTTGTGCTCGATGTCCCAATGTGGTGGACTGTGTCAGCTGCAGTTCAGAGGGAGGATATATATGGTACTCTGATGTCGATGATTTGCCTACAGAGGCCCACCTGAAGAAGGATGGGAGCCTGGAACCAAGAAGTACAACCACAGAACCAGGGTCACACCCCGCTTCGACAAACTCTTCCCCAAGGAAGGAGCCCCAAGAGGACTTGGTGCTGCCAAGACTCCCGGAACTGTAGTAGATGGTGCCTTAGAAAAAATTGGCGTTATATTAGGGATCACAGTTTCTGCAGCACAATCACTATCCCGAGGACGGCTCAGCTCCGAATGAGTCAATGGCCAAATGGTCGGCTCCAGAACCATGGTGAGGTCCACCAGTGGAACTGAAGAAGTGGGAGCTGAAAGAGGGGTCAGTGTCAGGTGCTTCGATACCTGCAAGGAGATCAAAGGAGGAGAATATGCAGGAGTCCGTGGAGAAAAACTTCCAATTCCGGTTGGGACGGGAGTTTTGGAAGGTGGTGAAATCCTTCTGGCCATCAGCAGCTGATCCACAAGTCACTCCACATGCAATTCTGAGAGGCTCCTGGTGGAACGGGTTGATATCCCCAACAGAGAATTGGGCTGTTCTAAGAAATGGGCTATATTGTTGCTCAAAAAATGGATCTGCCGTAGGGGAGTATCGGGTCCGAGGAACCGTTTCTCCTATCGGCAACGTGGTCTCAGGACCAGTAAGATGTACAGGGAGGGGGGGATGTACTATTGTTGGTGCCCAATAGGATGGGACTGGAACGATAGATAAAGACATGGTTGGTACAGTGGACATTATCGGTACCGTGACTGGTGCGTAAGACAGTTTCACTGAAGACGGTACCAAAGTGGATAATCGAGGTCTTGGAACCAAGGATGGCACTGTAGAGGGCAGTTTAGGCCCCAGTGCCAAAGTCGTAAGTGCTAATTTAGGGATTTTTGGTTTTGGTTTAGAAGACTTTTTATCACTAGTGTAAGGCAAAGAAGGAACGGAGTAACTTCTTAGTTTGTGTTCTTTCTTTGAAGGGGTTGAGCCCTCCAACTCAGACACAGCCTCAGAAAAAGGAGTTTTTAAAAGACCTTTTAGTATCAACTTATTTTTCCTCTCAGTTAGCATACAAGAACCGAACCCTTTGCAAATTTCACATGGTGGTTAGGTAGAGAGGTGGGGAACACCCAGGCAGTAGACACATGATAGATGAGTGTCCGAATTAGGCATTTTGTGACTGCATTGGTCACATTGTTTGAAACCTGTTGTTCCTTTCTTTTGAGACATGGTGGGATCAACTTAAAGCAAATATTTATTTACTATAAAACAGAAAAGCACAAAGTACAAACTCTATACCTATATATCAAAAAATAGAAGAGCTTTTTTTTTTTTTTAAGACTACCTCAAAAGGTAAGGGGAAAGAAGGTAGAGGGAGGGAAGGCCTGTACCAATGATGGTACTGAGATTACCAAATTTGTAAGGAAGGCAAAAAAAAATGCACTCATTAGGGGGAAAAAGTTTAGCGACCAATGAGCGAAGGAAATATACAGAAGTAATAAAGAGAAAAACTGTGGGAAAAAGTTTTAAGAATGATAAGTTTTAAAGCACTTAGCAGAGAGCTGGCTCGACAAGACTTGATATCTATGTGAAAAATGAGATCTGAGGTAACAGGGAGAGAGGCACTATGGGTAAAGCTTAACTCGAGAGTTGTTTGGTTGGCACGAGCTTGTTATAAGGCCGACTCGGATCCGAGGACAGAACAGACACCTATCAGTAAGGAATGAATGAAGATTAACATCAGATTTTGAGTTGTCTGTGCACATCTAATCAGTGCAGTATTTTTTCCCTTTTGCTTTGAGAGTTTTGGAAGAAGACAGACAGATTAATTGATTTGTTCAGTGAAAGCTCAAATACCACCTTAGGCATAAAAGAGTGCCTAACATGCAGAGAAACACTATCCTTATTGAAAATGAAGAAAGGTTCTCTAAATACAAGGGCTTGTATCTCAAAGATTCTTCTGGTAGAAGTGAGAGCTATCAGAAGACAGTCTTCCAAATGGAGAATTGTAATTCTGCAGAGTTGGCAGTGGCTCAAATGGAGGTAGGGTTAGTTTTTCTGTGGCAAATGTTAGATAATAAGGAGATGTAGGACCTTCTCAGTCGCCTCAGATTAATAATACCTTGATGATACAATAAGAAAATATTGAGGGAATGCACAGCCAGGCAGACTGTGATGACAGAGGCATACATCTTTATGGAAGCATAGGACAGGCCAGAGTAGAACAATTCATTCAGAAAGCTCAGGACTTGCAGTAGATAGGCCATACATCAGTGACAAAATCTTAGCCATTTTGAAATGTATGATTTTCTGGTACTTGGTCTTCTGGCCATCTTGAAAATTTTGTAAGATGTCCTTTGAGAACAGATCTCTGGAGGGTACAACTATCATATAATTTACCCCGTGAGTCTGAAAGTAACCAAGTGGGAGTGAATAGTGGATCCTCTGTTCTGAGTGAGAAGGGCCACTTTTAGAAGCAACACCCTTGGCCATGCTGAGCAGAATGAAGACCAGTGCTGTATGGCCCAAAGAAGGGCTTTAAGATAATCCTTGGTCTGTCACCACTCCCACCCCCTGCTTTTCTTAAGAATCATAGGCAGAAAGGCAGAGAAACAGAGATGTGTCCATGGGAAGAAGGCATCTGTCCTTCAGGCTCCTCTAAGTGGGGGCCTTGAGCAAAAGTTCTTGAATTGCATGTTCAGCAACAAAAAGGTCTACTTTTGGCTCACGCCAACTGTATGTCAGTTGGAAGAAAATCATCTTTTTCAGCATCCACTCATAAGAATCTATGGTTGACCTGCTTAGTGAATATGCCTAACAAGGTTATTTTCCTGGTAGATACTGAGCACAGGATAATTAGTCTCTGATCGGCACAAGGAACAGGAATCATTACCCCATTTGTTGATGTATAACATTCATTTTTGCATTTTCTGTCCTTCCCAGCAATGTTTCTGGTTTCCATTTTGTCTGCAAAGACACTAGTGCTTTCCAAAATTACACCAATTATTTTACATTGATGTGTTATGTCCTGACAGCACTGTCCTAACTGCCCTGCATTGTCATTTCTCTTAAGTGAGTGCCCCAAGCTAGGTCCAAGGTTTCAGTGTTGAGGGCCTGGCTACTCATCTGCATCCAAAAAGAAGCTCCTTGACTGCGTAGGCATGCATGCTTGAATTCACCAGATGCAGGGGAGAAAATAAATCTGATTTTCTAAGGATTGTTGATGCTGGCATCATGTGTTCTTGAGGTATTTTCTGCATCTGTAGCCTGGCTAAGATTATAAAAATGCAAGTGGCCATGAACCCCGGAACCCTTTGGAATTTCTTGGTAGATTCAGATTATCCAGGAAAATTCTCTGCAAGTACCAGGATAGGGGGAGGACTTTGTCCTTTGGAATGTATGTTTTCTTGTCCCCAGAAATCCAACTCCACACCCAAAATGGTTACCTTAGTGCTGGAGACTGGAGTTTTACAGGTTGAGAGTGAAACCCAGGCTTAAGAAGCACTCTATGGTTAGCTGAACAGATACCCTCATTTCCTCCAAGGAGGCGTCCTGAATGCATCAGTCATCCAAATAAGGGTAAAAGGGGATGCACTTTGTCCTTCAGTGGACTATCACTGAAGCCAGACATTTGGTGAAAACTCTGGCACCACTCAAACAAAAGGACAAGGCACAGAACTGGCAATGATACACCCCCCTTAGAAGCAAAGGAACAATATATGGTTTTCCACTAAAACGCAATGTGACCATGTCAGCCTGGAGTAGAATCAAAGGCAGTAGTTTTTGGAATACAAGGATTCTGAATAATGGTTATGGTCTTCACCTCCTATGCACAAGGTTTGATACTGACCTCTGACCAATGCCAGTTTGGAATTTGCATGTTCTCCTATGTCTCTTGAGTATTTTCCACCTCTGAAAATACATGCTGAGGGTTTCCATCTCAAACTCACCTAGGAATGGAGCTGTGAGCAGCAGCACAGACTCTAGATGGTGCCTTATAGGGGGAAGGGTTGTACAGATCAACTGCTTTAGGCATCGACCCTGGTGCGCAGTATCCTCAAGATAGGAGATCATAGACTGCAAGATGTGGCAGAGCTAGCCACTCAATGTTGTAAAAATTTGGCTCTAGGTTATCGGGTCATGTTGACTAATGTCACCAAAAATGGGCATAGGTATTTGCCGGTGAGAAGTTGGTTGAGGACCTGTCCTACTCTGACTTACACCATGGATTCATGTTAACAGTGGGAGTAGTGTATGTGCCCCTACTGGCCAGTGTGCCCACCATAAAGCCTGGCAACCCTTGACCAATAAGCTGCTGGCAGACTGGTATCCAGTTGCCCAGCTTAGGTTACCTGGGATAACTCTGTTGACCAAAAGCTGGTTGTAAAAATCAACCTGACAAACATGAACTAAGAACTGCCACACTCAATGGAGACTCACTGACAGGACAAGGCTTGGAAGTGGAGGACAAGATGGTAAGAAGAAAGTTTGACATCCTATTTATCCAGAAGACAACGTGGAAGGGCAGTGCAGCAAATCCACTTGGCTTGGGATTCAAAGTCTACTACTCAAGAGGAGGATAGGGTAGAAATGGTGTGGGAATTCCATTGAGGGAGAGGCTTCAAAAGACAGTGAGGGTTGTTATCAGAATTAGTGACAGACTCATGGCAAACAGACTCCAGTGTAATGACAGAGCAGTATTCATAATTTCAGCCTATGCCCCACAGCAGGGTGGTGACGGTGAGGAATCAGACAGCAGTTGCAAGACCTACTAGATAAAGCAGGACAACATGAATTGGTGTTGATAATAAAGGACCTGTAGACACATATTGGGACAGAGCACAGGATATGAGGACTGCCTTAGTCCACAGCCAAGAGAGGACATTCTAGACTTCTGTCTGGCAAATGGCTTGATTATATCTAACACATGGTTCAGAAGGAGAGACAATCACAAGATCACATATTCATGGACTTTCTCAGAACTCATAGGAGACTGAGGAAGTCTACAAGTACACAGAGACGAAAGCGCTTAACTTTTACCTTAATTTTTACTTTTCTGTTGGTTTGAATTGGAGAAATAAAGTTTTTATAGACACTATTTTCACTGCTGGGTGACACTTATTTTTATGGAGTATTTTACGAGATTTAGAAAACACCAGTGGATTCTGAACCTCTGCCTTTTACATACTGCACATTTACTTGGTTTTTAGTTGCATTTTTGTGCAGTTGCACCTCCTTTTGGTTTCTGATTACAAAATAAGAGGAATCTCACAGAATAGAGGTGGTGCAACTGCAGAATGCTAAAGAGAAAATAAGGGAGTACCTGGATAATATGTAGGAGTTTAGAAAGTCTGCTGTTAAGCAACTGTTTTTTGATAAAAACTCGAGAGTACAAAAACTTTTGGTACACCGACTTAGGCAAAAGAAAGTAGAAAGTGTTGTTGCCAAACTTAGAGAGCCTATAACAAGAAAAATGACCAGAGATCCTGTTGTGCTAATAGAGATATTTCAGAAATGTGATGAAAATTTGTATAAACAGAGACGTGGGGAGATCAAGAAAAGTACAGTTGTGAACACCTATCATAAATGTAGATGTTCGAGTGTAATCAATGTTGCAGTCATCACATTTGGGTTATCTGCCTGCAGGTAGCGCTCAGCCGGCCTGAATACCAGAGTCTCTGGATTTCTGCATTGGATGCTGTCGCTTCTTCCATGACGTCAGGTTGTCAGGGATATAAAACAAGCAGCCAACACCATTACATCAGTTTTTCTTGCCCCAGATGTCAGGTGCCCCCATAACAGGGAGCAATTACATGGTATGGTACACCCCCCTCAAAAAGCAAATACACATGATAAAATATATACCAAACAAGAAAGCAAGGTAGAGCCAAGAGAAGTCAGGGGGCTGGTGGGAGGATAATCAGGACTGCAACAGTGAATACCCTTGAACATCTACATTTATGGTAAGCGTACACAACTGTACTATGTTCTTCGTGTTTCACTGTTGCTGTCATCACATTTGGGTTGATTCCCAAAGCTAAGGAAGGGAGGAGGTAGTTAAAGACCATTAGGGCCAGCTATTAAGCCTGCAAGACTGCTGTGGCAAATCCAGCTCTGGATTTAAAAAAGATAGGCAGCTGATAATGCTTGGTGAAGGTATGTACAGAGCTCCAGGTAGCAGCTTGCAGGATGTCCCTGGTAGGGACTCCTCTGAGAAATGCCATAGAGGTAGATGCAGCCCTGGTGGAATGTGATCTTATCCCCTGTGGGGTAGGTTTTCCATGGTGCTTGCAGCAGAAATGAATGCAATGGGCTATCCATTTGGAAATGGTTTGCTTTGAAATGGCCTTTCCCTCTGCCCCTGCAGCAAAGCCAACTAGCAGCTGGTCATATTTTCTGAGAGGCTTAGGCCTGTCCAAATAGAATACAAGTTGTCTGTGCACGTCCAGAGAGTGCAGTATCCTTTCCCCTCTGTTTTGTTGATTAGGGAAAAAAGTAGGCAAATGAATGGACTGGTTTAGGGCCACACTAGACACCACCTTGGGCATAAAGGAAGGATTAGTCATGAGGGAAACCCTGTCCGCATGGAAGATAATGAAAGGTTCCACTGCCATGAGGGCCTGTAATTCAGACACTCTTCTTGCTGAAGTGATGGCTAGAAGTAAGACTGCTTTCCAAGAAAGGAATTTCAACTCTGCTGTTGTAGCTGGCTCAAAGGGGGGAAAGAGTGAGCTTTTCCAATACAAAGTTAAGGTCCCAGGCTGGAGTGGGAGCTCTCCTGGGGGGGGGGGCTTAAATTTCTGGCCCCTCTAAGGAATTTTTTTAGCAAGGGTTAAGAGAATGGGGGTGGCTCAGTATTATAATGTGCTGAAATGGCAGCGGCATGAATCTTAATTGACGAGAAGGATAGGCCCTTGTGGAACATTTCTGTTAAGTACTCTAGAATATGAGGTAAGCTAGATACCATTGTGCCCATCCTGAGCCTGGCTCCAGGAACAGTACCTTTTCCACTTTTCAGCATAGGATTTTCTGGTACTAGGCCTCCAGAATGACATCCAGCACCTGCTTACTGAGGGATGCTAGAGGAGAGTTCATGGAATTAGCCAGGCTGCAAAGTTCAGGGTTTGAAGCTGGGGGTGCAGAATCTGGCCCGCCTGCTGGGACAGCAGGGAAGGGGTCTGAGGCAGATGCCATGGTTGTAGCAGTGTCAGACTGCGCAAGAGGGGGTACCAGTGCTGGCGTGGCCAGTCTGGTGCAATCAGTATTATCTTTGGCTTGCCCTGTTTGATCTTTAGTAGAACCTTCGAGAGGAGAGGCAGAGGGGGGAGGCATAAACCGAGAGGCTTTCCCAGGTAAAGGACAGGGCATCCACTTTCCAAGCTTGACTGTGGGGAGTTCTGGTGCAGAATTTGTTCAATTGGTAGCTCTGAGGGGAGGCAAACAGGTCTACCTCTGGAGTCCCCCATTTGTTCCTCAAAAGGTTGAATATTTCAGGTTCTAGTTTCCATTCGTGTGGGTCCATGAGATTTCTGCTTAAGTCGTCTGCCAGTGAATTTAGTTTGCCAGGCAGGAATTGAGCTTGTAGGTGCACTTGGTAGCTCAAGGTTGTGTTCCACAGAGCCATAGCTAGTCTGCAGAGAGGGTAGGAGTGGGTTCCCCCCTGCTTGTGTATGTACCACATAACTGTGGTGTTGTCTGTCTTTACCAATAGTTGCCCTGGAAGAATAAGGTCTTTGAAGGTTGTCATAGCATTCTGTACAGCCAACATTTCTTTTTGATTGATATGCAGATGCATCTGTCTAGGATTCCACTGCCCTGTCAGCCCCCCATGCATAGTCTAATACGTCTGGTGTTAGGGTTTGGGTGGCAGGGGGTAGAGTGAAAGGGAGTTCCTTGTTGTGGTAGCAGGCCTCTGCCCACCAAAGGAACTCTGTCCTTAGACAAGGAATGATAGGAATCATTGTTTCCAGGTCCTGAGATTGTTGACACCATAGACTTTTTAGAAACCAATGGAGTTTTCTCATATGCAGTCTTGCATATGGAATTAGCAGAATGCAAGAGGCCATGAACCCCAGAGCTTGCAGTATTTTCCTTGCAGATACCTGGGTTTTTGTGGCCAATAGTTTGAAGTAGGTTGTCAAATAAACTTGTTTCTCTGGAGTGAGGAATCCCATCTGGGAAGTTGTGTTCAAGCTTGCTCCCAGGAATACAATCTGTTGGCAGGGTACTAGATGTGATTTCTTTTCATTGATCGTGTACCACAGTGAGGTTAGAAGTTTCTTTACAAATGCCAGGTGTTGTAATAGCAAGTCATGGCTTTTTGCCTGAATCAGACAATCGTCCAAGTATGGGTAAATTTGAATATTTCTCTGCCTGCAAAATGCAATGGCTGGAGCTAGTCACTTTGTGACCACCCTGGGCGCAGTAGATAAGCCAAAGGGAAGTGCAGAGAACTGAAAGTGCATGGAGCCTGCCCTGAAATGTAGGTATTGTATGCAGGATTCTCTTATTGGGATGTGCAGATAAGCTTTCTTTAAGTCTAGGGTTGCCAGCCAGGCATCCTTGGCTAGCATAGGAGGAAGCTGTTGAAGAGTTAGCATTTTGGAACCACCAGAAAGGTGTTGAGAATAGAGGTGTCCAGGATAGGACGCCAGGAGTGTTCTTTTTTGGGTACCAGAAAAAGTCTTGAATAAAAACCTTGTCCCCTTTGTTCTGCTGGGACAGACTGAATAGCCCTGATACTGAGAAGAGAGAGAAAGTACAGTTGTGTACACCTACCATAAATGTAGATGTTCGAGTGTCTTCACTGTTGCAGTCATAACTGTAGGGTGCTCCTGCCGGCAGGCAGCCCGAGGTCGGCCAGAATCCCAAAGTCTGGGTCCGGCGTCGGCTGTATAAGCTAGTATCCTGACGTCAGTACGCCTTGGTACATAGCCCTCAGCCGACGCCATCTTCTCCAGCCTTTCTTGCCCTAGATGTCAGAATACCCCAATAAATCAAAAATGAATCCAACAAGGAAACACAAATACACCACAAAAAGGAAAAGAGGGGATAGGAGGGAAACCCCGACTGCAACAGTGAAGACACTCGAACATCTACATTTATGGTAGGTGTACACAACTGTACTATGTTCTTCGTGTTTCACTGTTGCAGTCATAACTGTAGGGTGGAATCCCAAAGCAGTGTAGAGAGGGAGGAGGCTTTAGATAGAAGAAGGGGAGGCAAGAATACCCTGCAAGACAGCAGAGGCAAAGCCTGCCCTAGACTTAGAAAACAAAGGGAGATTGTAGTGCTTGGAAAAAGTATGCACTGAACTCCAAGTGGCAGCTTCCAAGATATCCTTGGTAGGAACTCCTCTGAGAAAAGCTGTAGAAGTAGCAGCTGCTCTAGTAGAATGACTTCTAATGGTTCCAGGAAACTGTTTACCATGATGAGTGTAACAAAATCTGATCCCATAAGCAATCCATTTGGAAATGGTTTGTTTAGAAATAGGTTTTCCAAGTGAACTGGAGGCAAAGGAAACAAACAGTTGGTTAGACTTTCTGAAATATTTAGTCTTGTCCAAGTAAAATCTTAACTGTCTGTGCACATCCAATGAATGCAAAATCCTTTCCCTTTATTTTGAGGATTTGGAAAGAAAGTAGGAAGGTGAATTGTCTGATTCAAGGCCACTTTCAAATCACCTTAGGCATGAAAGTAGGATTGGTCCTCAAGGATACTCTGTCCTGATGGAAAATAAGGTAAGGTTCCACAGCCATAAGAGCTTGCAACTCTGAGACCCTTCTGGCAGAGGTCAAAGCTAACAAAAGAACAGTCTTCCAAGATAGAAACTTAATATCTGAAGATGCAGCAGGCTCAAAAGGAGGCAAAGTAAGTTTTTCTAAAACATAATTAAGATCCCAGGCAGGGACCGGAGGGGTCCTAGGAGGCCGCAAATTCTTAGCCCCCCTCAAAAACTGCTTCACCAAAGGATGTGAAAAAACAGGAGGATCAGAACTGAAATGCGCAGAGATAGCAGAAGCATGAATTTTAATGGAAGAAAATGAAAGTCCCTTAGATAAAAGCTCCGAAAGGTAAAGCAAAATAGAGGAGAGATCAGGAACCTGAGGATCAGAACCTCGGTCCTGCATCCAAATAGAAAACCTCTTCCATTTAGAGGCATAAGATTTCCTAGTGCTAGGCCGTCTAGCTTCCAAAAGAACATCCAAAACTTGTTTGGGAAGACTAGAGGCAATCAAATTCCTTTGAAGAGCCAAGCTGCCAAGCAAAGGGTCTTGAGGTTGGAATGTAGTAACTGACCCTGATGCTGGGACAGAAGCGAAGGGTTCAGTGGAAGAATCCAAGGAGGCCCCGAGAACAGGAGCTTTAGAGTCGGATACCAAAACTGTCGAGGCCAATTTGGAGCAATCAAGATGAGAAACTTGGGCTTGTCCTGCTTTATCTTCAGTAGTACCCGAGGCAGTAGAGGAAGAGGAGGGAAGGCATATGCAGACAGACTTCTCCAACTGAAAGACAGGGCATCCACTCTCCATGCTGTTTTGTGGAAGGACCTGGTGCAAAAGTGAGGCAGCTGATGATTGAGATGGGATGCGAACAGATCTATCTGGGGACATCCCTAAACTGCAGTAATCCTTTTGAACAAGTTGGTGTCTAGCATCCATTCGTGAGGATCTGAAATGTTTCTGCTCAGGCTGTCTGCTAAAAGATTTTGTTTTCCTGGAATGAATTGAGCCTGGAGATGCAGATTCAAATTTAGAGCTGTGTCCCATAAACTCATAGCCAGTCTGCAAAGGGGGTAAGAATGAGATCCCCCCTGCTTGTTGATGTACCACATGACCGTGGTGTTGTCTGTGCGAATTAGCAGAGGCCCTGGTTGTAAAAGGTGCTTGAAGGCCAAAAGGGCATTTTGAACTGCCAACATCTCCTTCAGATTGATGTGCCAGTGAAGATGGTCCTTTGTCCAGGTTCCTTGCTGGCAATTGTCTAGAAAATGTGCTCCCCAAGCATAATACGAGGCGTCCGTGGTTAGGATTTGAGTAGGTTGAGGGAGACGAAAAGGTTTTCCTTCGTTCAAAATGCATGCCCTGGACCACCAGAGGAATTCCTTCTGGAGGCAGGGGATCAGAGGAATCAGAACATCCAGATCGTGATAATGCTGTGACCATACACTTTTCAGATACCATTGAAGCTTTCTCATGTGAAGCCTTGCGTTTGGAATCAACAGAATGCAGGAAGCCATGTAGCCCAGAGCCTGCAGGAATTTCCTTGCAGTGAGCTGAGATAGAGTTGCCAAGGTGTTGAAGGTAGAAGCCAGCTGAGTTTGTTTTTCTGGAGTGAGGTAGGCCCTTTGTAAGGTTGTGTTTAAGAGGGCTCCCAAGAATACCATTTGTTGAGAAGGGATCAAATGTGACTTTTTTATGTTCACTGAGAATCCCAGTAAGAGGAGAAGATGCTGAACGAAGTCTAGGTGTTGAAGCAGAAGATCTTTGCTGTCTGCCTGAATAAGGCAGTCGTCCAAATAGGGGTAAATCTGAATCCCCTGAAGTCTGCAGTAAGCCACTACTGGTGCCAGGCACTTGGTGAAGACTCTGGGCGCAGTAGATAAACCAAAGGGCAGAACAGAGAATTGAAAGTGCCTCGAACCTGCCTTGAACCTGAGGAATTTCCTGCGTTCTTGTCTGATAGGGATATGCAAATAGGCTTCCTTTAAGTCCAATGTCACCATCCAGGCATCCTGAGAGAGCATTGGAAGTAACTGTTGCAGAGTGAGCATCTTGAACTTTGGAATTTCCAAAAAGGTGTTTAATACAGAAAGGTCCAGAATAGGTCTCCAAGAGTTTTGTTTTCTGGGAACAAGAAACAGCCTTGAATAAAACCCTTTTCCCATTTCCAAGAGTGGAACTGGCTCTATGGCCCTCATGGCCAGAAGAGCATCCACTTGAGTTAAGGCCTCTGACCATTGAAGTTTTGGCAGATCTGGCCAACCGTGAGTCCTTGGCAAAGTGTGAAAGTGGAACTTGTAACCTTTTAAAATCACATCCAATACCCATTTGTCCTGGGTAATATGAGTCCAATTCCTGTAAAAAAGAGACAGTTTTCCTCCGAGAGGGGCGTCCAGGTAAAGGGGTCCTGAAGCCCAACCGAGAGAGTCATTGAGTTTGTTTTCTTTGAGATTGGGATCTGTCTTCTCCCCTTCTAGGTGAAGAAGCAGTCCATTGTCTAGATCTGTACGAGGTCTGGCCTTGACCACGACCTCTGGAGCGTCTATATCTTCCCCTTTGAGGCCTGTCAGACGTGGGAAAGGACCAATTTTTAGTGGGCCAATTCCTGGAAAATGTAGGAGGCTGAACCTGCAAGAAATCTTTTACAGTCTGCATGGACTTTGCCTTTTCTTCCATCTTTTTAATAACTTCCTCAGCCTTAGAACCAAAAAGAACATCATGTTGAACAGGGGCATCTAATAACTTAGCCTTAACCTGTTCAGGCAAACTTTGTTCACAAAGCCAGGCATGTCTCCTAATCACAGTACCAGAGGCTGCAACCCTGCAGGAAGCATCCAAGGCATCAAAACCACAATGTAAGCTATGCTTGTTAACCTGTTCAGTAGCATGCAAAACATCCTGAAGTTCCTTATCCTCTGCACAAGCAGGTACGGAAGCAAGCTTTTGCTTTAAAACAGACAAAAGAAATTGCTGGTATTTAAACATATGAAACTGGCAATTTAATGCCCTTACAGAAAGGGTAGCAGAAGTATATACCTTTTTGCCCCACCTGTCTAAAGCACGAGAATCCTTCTCAGAGGGAATAGGATTTTTAGAAGTAGCAACCTTAGCAGCCTTAGAACCCTGAGAAATAGTTTCAGGGTCTGCAGAAGGACTTTTAAATAGAAATAAATGAGAGTCAGGAACCCTATAAAATCTATCAGGCTTAGAAGGAGCAGGAGGCATGGAATCAGGATTCAAATTAGCCTCAGAAAAAGCATCATCCACAATGTCCAAAACAGGAGGGATAGCTAAAGGCCTATGCTGAGGAAGAAGAAGAAATTCTCTAAGCCTCTTTTTGGAAGCAGAATATTCCTGTCCTTCCCAATGAAAATGTTCCCTCATCTCATGCAAGGTTTCCCCAAAAGAAAAATCCTCAGGCGGAGAGGCCGAGGGCAAAGATTCCTCAGCATCCGAATCCTCATAAGGGGGGAAGGAATAGTCCTGATCAGAGGAAGAAACAGAAGAGACAGAGGCCTGGTCAGAAGAATCCAGAGTAACATCCTGTCGAGGCCTTTTCTCAGGAGGGGGGTGAGAACCCCTAATCATTGTAAGCAAGTCTTCAGCCATCCTCAATAATTGTTTTTGTGTCTTGGGAGTGGATTCAGAAGCAGCTTGAGCTGAAACCTTAGACTTAGAAGGAGTCTTTGTCTTTGCCTTTGCCTTTGAAATAGTAATGTGAGTAGGCCTGAAAACGCGTCAGAAGCCGGTACCTGCACAGCGGTTCCGGACCCATCTGAAGGAGCGGCGTCCGAAGGTCCTGCAGCAGTTAAAATAGTGGGCCTTGATGGCTCCCCATGGGAGTCCGTATCGCCATCGGTTCAGAAGCGGACGACAGGGGCTGCAAAAGCGCCTCACTGATGACAGCCGAACCGGACGCTGGCTCCAGCTGCAACGAGTCCTGTTTGGACCTCGGAGGCCTGTCTTTATCTTTGCGCTTCTTTTGAACTCCGGTAGTATCCGACGACATTCTGTAATTGAAGCGTCTGCCAAAATAATTTAAAGCCCAGTCGTACCTGCGTTTGATAGTATGAGAGTTGAACCTGGCACAGAACCGACAACAAAAAACGTCGTGGTCAGGGCCTAAGCAAGGTAGACAGTAAGAGTGGAAATCTTTATGAGGTATTTGTTTCCCACACGCTATACAATTATTGACTTTTTCTGACATCGGAGGAACAAGAAAAAGATTCCCCAACGGGGTACTTAGCTTTGAGAAGAGAAGTAACAACTTCGGACCGACAACAATCAAGAATGCTGTTCGAAAATCGCCAACCAACGTTTTGCGAGCTGCTTTCCACCGCACGGCAAGAAAGACTGGAGAAGATGGCGTCGGCTGAGGGCTATGTACCAAGGCGTACTGACGTCAGGATACTAGCTTATACAGCCGACGCCAGACCCAGACTTTGGGATTCTGGCCGACCTTGGGCTGCCTGCCGGCAGGAGCACCCTACAGTTATGACTGCAACAGTGAAGACACTCGAACATCTACATTTATGGTAGGTGTACACAACTGTACTTTCTCTCTCTTCTCAGTATCAGGGCTATTCAGTCTGTCCCAGCAGAACAAAGGGGACAAGGTTTTTATTCAAGACTTTTTCTGGTACCCAAAAAAGAACACTCCTGGCGTCCTATCCTGGACACCTCTATTCTCAACACCTTTCTGGTGGTTCCAAAATGCTAACTCTTCAACAGCTTCCTCCTATGCTAGCCAAGGATGCCTGGCTGGCAACCCTAGACTTAAAGAAAGCTTATCTGCACATCCCAATAAGAGAATCCTGCATACAATACCTACATTTCAGGGCAGGCTCCATGCACTTTCAGTTCTCTGCACTTCCCTTTGGCTTATCTACTGCGCCCAGGGTGGTCACAAAGTGACTAGCTCCAGCCATTGCATTTTGCAGGCAGAGAAATATTCAAATTTACCCATACTTGTTATGACTGCAACAGTGAAACACGAAGAACATCCTGCTGATGGGCCTCTGCCCATTGATTTTGGGGGGAGGTCTGGGCAACCATTTGTGGTTGGTAGTGTGTGGAAGTGGAATTTGTATCCTCGGGAAACTATGTTCAAAACCCATTTGTCCTGGGTAATGAGTTCCCAGTTTTTGCATGCAGGGTGAGCTTTCCTCCTAAGGGAGCAAATAGTTGAGAAGGGCTTGGAAGGGTTAAGGTTAAGTCATTGCGCCGTTTTTCCATAGGGGGGGAGGTTTACTATCCCTGCTTTGGAAGTGGGAGCCCCCCACTGCTTAGATCTATGCGTAGCCTAAGAATGAAGTCTTGGTGGTCTGCTGTTCCTGGGTTTGGACTGAGAAGGCCTGAAAGGGATTGGAAAGGACCAGTTCTTTGAAGGCCAATGCCTACTGAATCTGGGAGGCTGTACTTGTAGGAAATCTTTAACAGTTTGCATTGATTTGGCTTTTTCCTCCATTCTTTTGAGGACGACTTCTGCTTTGTTGCCAAAAAGGCATTTTTGGTTTAAGGGTGCATCCAGTAATTTAGCTTTAACATGATCTGGCAAGTTTTGTTCCTTAAGCCAGCATGCCTTCTAAGTATAGACCCAGTGACAGCAGCCCTGCAAGATGCTTTTAAAGCATCAAAACCACATTGCAATGTATGTTTACCAACTTGTTCAGCAGAATGCATTAAATCTTGCAAGTCTTTGTGTTCAGCACAGTCAGGAATCAACACCATTTTCTGTTTAAGCAGTCCCATAATATGCTGCTGATACTTTAAAATACGAAACTGGCAATTTAAAGCCCTAATGGCCAAAGTAGCAGAAGTGTATACCATCTTACCCCATCTGTCTAAGGCTCTAGAATCTCTATCAGAAGGGGTAGGATTTTTGGCAGTAGTAGCCTTAATGCCTTTTAGTCCTTGGGAAATGGTCTCTAGATCCGCAGTAGGATTCTTGAAGAGGAACCTGTTCGAGTCAGGTACTCTGTAGTACCAGTCAGGTTTTCTGGGAGCTGGAGGCAAAGTGTCTGGGGTAAGGCTAGATTCCAAGAAAACATCATCTACAATAGCCAGTAAGTACAGTTGTGTACCTACCATAAATGTACATGTTCGAGTGTATTCACTGTTGCAGTCATTACACTTGGGTTATCCTGCTGGCAGGCTACCCGCAGTCAGCCTGAATTCCAAAGTCTTGGTCTGGCGTCAGTTGCTGTCACCTCTTCCCTGACGTCAGTGCGCCAGGAGTATAAAAGATGCAGCCAACGCCATTTTCTTCAGTTTTTCTTGCCCCAGATGTCAGGTGCCCCCACAATGGTAGGCTAAAAATTATGCCAATAAATATGCATGCACTAAAGTAAAGATTTCCTTCATCTAACAGCAAATACACCACATAGGTTGTATAGGATAGAGAAGTACAGATAAGTCCCAGCAAAGAAAAGGGGGATGGTGGGTGGGTAGCCTGGACTGCAACAGTGAATACACTCGAACATCTACATTTATGGTAGGTACACAACTGTACTATGTTCATCGTGTTTCACTGTTGCAGTCGTTACACTTGGGTTGAATCCCAAAGCTGAGGTTGGGTGGCTGGATCTAAATAGGATTAGGAGGGGCTATAAGGCCCTGCAGAACTGCAGTGGCAAAGCCTGCTCTGGATTTAGAGTAGAGAGGTAAGTGGTAGTGCTTGGTAAAAGTGTGCACTGAACTCCAAGTTGCAGCCTCTAAAATGTCTTTGGTTGGTACTCCTCTGAGGAAGGCTGCTGAAGTGGCTGCTGCTCTGGCTGAATGTGGCCTAATGCCCTTAGGCACTGATTTGCCATGTTGTGCATAGCAGAAACGAATGCAGTGACCTATCCATTTTGAAACAGTCTGCTTAGAGATAGCTTTTCCTTGTAATCCTGCAGCATATGCCACTAAGAGCTGCTCAGTCTTTCTGAAAGCTTTAGTTCTGTCCAAGTAGAAGCGTAGCTGCCTGTGTATGTCCAAAGAATGTAGGAGTCTCTCACCATTATTCTGTGGGTTTGGATAAAAGGTAGGCAAATGAATGATTTGGTTAAGGGCCACACTGGACATTACCTTAGGCATAAATATCGGGTTCGTCCTCAGAGAAACCCTGTCTGGATGGAAAATGATAAAAAGTTCCACAGCCATGAGTGCCTGTAACTCTGAGACTCGTCTTGCAGAGGTTATTGCTAGCAGCAGAGCTGTTTTCCATGATAAAAACTTTATCTCAGCTGTATTGGCTGGCTCAAATGGCAGCAGTGTGAATTTTTCCAAGACATAGTTGAGGTCCCATGCAGGTATTGGTGCTCTCCTTGGGGGTCTTAAGTTTTTGGCCCCTCTGAGGTACTGCCTTAGCAATGGATGAGAAAAAAGAGGTGGTTTCGTATTGTAATGAGCTGAAATGGCAGAGGCATGGATTTTAATTGATGAAAAGGATAGGCCTTTGTCCAGCATCTCAGTTGGGTATTGCAAAATCTGAGGAATATTTGGTACAACCGTGTTAACTCCTTGTGCCTGGTTCCAAACGCAGAATCTCTTCCATTTTTCTGCATAAGATTTTCTGATACTGGGCCTCCTGGCCTCCAAAATAACATCCATCACTGGTTTGGAGACAGGTGTGTTCTGAATGGCTACATTATCCGCCATGCTGCCAGATTTAGGGTCCTGAGTTGGTTGTGAAGGATCCGATTGTTTTGTTGGGTCAGTAAGTGAGGAATTATAGGCAATGTCCAGGCTGGGCCTTGAGACAAGCTCTTTAGGATTGGGTACCAGTGCTGGCGGGGCCAGTCTGGGGCAATCAGAATCATTTTTGGCTTCTCCTGTCTGACCTTTAGGAATACTTTGGGGAGGAGAGGCAGAGGAAGAAAGGCATAAACTGTTAGGGTTTCCCAGCTGAATGATAGAGCATCCACTTTCCATGCTTGCTTGTGATAAGTCCTTGTGCAGAACCTCTATAGTTGGCAGTTGTGGGGGGAGGCAAATAGATCTATGTCTGGGCATCCCCATTCCTTTGTTATCATGCTGAAGACTTGTGGATCCAGTTTACACTTGTGGGGATCCGTGAGGTTTCTGCTTAGTTCGTCTGTCAGAGTATTTATCTTTCCTGGCAGGAACTGTGCTTGCAGGTGTACTTGATAAATCAATGCTGTGTTCCACAAAGTCATGGTTTGTCTGCAGAGGGGGTAGGAAAGTGTGCCTCCCTGCTTGTTTATGTACCACATGACTGTAGTATTGTCCATCCTTATCAGTAGTTGTCCTGGATGAAGTAGATCCTTGAAAGCTGTCAGGGCATTCTGAACAGCTAGCATCTCTTTGATTGATATGAAGATGCCTTTGGCTTGTGGGCCATGTGCCCTGAATACATTTTCCTGCCATATGGGCTCCCCAGGCATAATCTGATGCATCTGTTGTTATTGACTGCCTGGCTGTGGGTTGGTTGAATGGCTGTCCCTTGTTGTGGTGACCATCGAAACTCCTGTTGCAGGCAAGGAAGGAGGGTAATTAATGTTTCCAGGCTGTGGCAATGTTGAGTCCAAACACATTTTAGATACCATTGTAGTTTCCTCACATGCAGTCTGGCATATGGAATTAGTAGAATGCAGGATGCCATGAAGCCCAAAGCCTGCAGAATTTTTCTTGCAGATAACTGGGTCTTTGTTGCCAACATTTTGAAGTAAGAAGTCAGTTGCCTTTGATTGTCTGGCGTGAGATAAGCCATCTGGGCAATTGTATTTAAGCCTGCACCCAGGAATAGTATCTCTTGAGAGGGTACAAGTTTTGATTTCTTTTTGTTTACTGTGTACCCTAGGAAAATTAATAATCTTTTCACAAACGCCAGATGTTTTAGTAAAATGCCATTGGTCTCTGCTTGAATAAGGCAGTCATCCAAATAAGGATATATTTGAATTCCTCTCTGTCTGCAAAATGCAATTACTGGTGCCAGGCATTTTGTGAAGACCCTGGGCGCAGTAGATAAGCCAAAGGGCAGTGCAGAGAATTGGTAGTACATTGAGCCAGCTATGAATCTGAGGTATCTTCTGCAAGATTGTCTGATTGGTACATGCAGGTATGCTTTTAGGTCCAAAGTTACAAGCCCAGCCTTCTTGCCCAGCATGGGCAGAAGCTGCTGCAGAGTCAACATTTTGAATTTGGGAATGTCCAGAAAAGTATTTAGAATAGACAGGTCCAGTATTGGTCTCCAGGCTTTGTCCTTTCTGGGTACCAAGAAAAGTCTTGAGTAAAATCCTTGTCCCTGCTCTTGCTGTGGTACTTGCTGAATGGCCCTCATGTCCATAAAGGATGAAACTTGTTTTTGCGCCTCTGCCCATTGATTGTATGGCAGGTCTGGCATACCTTTTGCCCTTGGCAGGGTGTGAAAGTGGAACATGTAGCCCTGGGACACTATATTCAAGACCCATTTGTCCTGGGTGATCCTGTGCCAATTCTGAGAAAAAAGTGCTAGTTTTCCCCCCAAGGGGCTGTGATTTGTCTTCTCCGCTTTTGGAGGTAGAAGCGCCCCACTGTTTAGGCCTGTATGAGCCCTGGGGCTGGGGCTGCCTCTGGGGTGTCTGTACCTGACTCTTTGTGGCCTGCCTGACACTGGAAAGGACCAATTCTTTGTAGGCCAGTTCCTGCTAAATCTGGGTGGCTGTAACTGTAAGAAATCCTTTACTGTTTGCATAGATTTCGCTTTGTCCTCCATTTTCTTCAACACCTCCTCTGCTTTAACACCAAATAAAGTATCATGCTGTAATGGAGCATCTAATAATTTTGTTTTAACATGATCAGGCAGATTCTGTTCCTTTAACCAAGTATGCCTCCTAATGACAGAACCCGTAACTGCGGCCCTGCAAGAGGCCTCCAGAGAATCAAAACCACATTGCAATGTATGCTTTCCCACTTGTTCAGTTGCATGCAATAAATCCTGCATTTCCTTATTTTCTGCACAATCAGAATTAGTCACCATTTTCTATTTAAGTAGTGACATTAAGTATTGCTGATGTTTAAGCATATGAAATTGACAGTTTAAAGCCCTCACAGCCAAAGTAGCAGAAGTGTAAACCTTTTTCCCACCATCTGTCTAGTGCCCTGGAATCCCTATCAGAGGGAATAGGATTTTTTGCAGAGTAAGCCTTGACCCCTTTGGGACCCTGAGAAATGGTTTCTGGGTCAGCAGCAGGGTTTTTATAAAGAAATTTATGTGAATCCGGAACCCTGTAGTATCAGGCTGGTTTAGTAGGGGGCAGGGGTTAGAGAGTCAGGAGAAAGGCTGGACTCTGAAAATACATCATACACAATGTCTAACAGGGGAATAGCAAGAGGCTTGTGCTGAGGTAGTAAAAGGAAATCTCTAAGCCTTTTCTTTGATTCTGAGTAGTCTTGGCTCTCCCAGTGGAAGTGCTCCCTCATGGTATGCAGGGTTTCCCCAAAAGAATAATCCTCAGGAGGAGAGGCTGAAGGGATAGATTCTTCAGCATCAGAATCCTCATAGGGAGGAAGAGAGTATTCCTGCTCAGAGGAGGAGTCAGAGGAAATGGAAACCTGATCTGAAGATTCATATTCCGTCTCTTATCTAGGCTTCTTATCAGGAGGGGGATGGGAACCCCTGATCAAGGTAATTAGGTCTTCGGCCATTTTGAGCATCTGTTTTTTAGGCATGGAAGTCTGTCCAGAAGAATACTGTACTTGTGTCTTTGTCTTTAGAGCTGCTTTAGTCTTTGCCTTTGAAGCTGTGGTTGGCTTAACATATAACTGTGTAGGTCTGAAAACACCCTCAGAAGCCGATGCCTGCTCAGCGGCTCCGGACCCATCTGAGGGGATAGTTTCTGAGTCTCCAATACTTTGAGTATCCAGAGGCCTAGTTGGCTCCACGTGGGAGTTGGCAACGGCTTGTGGCTCTGAGGCAGCGGGCGTCAGGGGCTGCAAAAGCACCTCACTGAGAACCGGCAACTGGCTTAGCAGTAGCCTCGTCATCAGTTTTGGACCTCGGATGCCTGTCCTTTTCTTTTTCCTTGCACTTTTTGTAAACTCCAGTCATCGGCTGTTCCAATGGCATTATATAATTGAATCTTCGGCCAAAGTAATGAAAGGCAAAATCGTACCGACGCTTAATAGTGCGTTGGTTAAATCTAGCGCAAAACCGACAGCTAGCACCATTGTGATCAGGGCCTAGGCAAGGAATACAGTAAGAATGAAAATCCTTATGAGGTATTTGCTTCCCACAAGAAATACAATTATTAACTTTTTCTGACATCAGTCTGGAGCAAGAAAAAAGTTTCCCAAATGGGGTACTTCGCTTTAATGAAGACTTTGGATCTGAAATTCGTCTTTGAAAATATCAGGAGTCGGCCGAACGGCACTTGCGAACTGCTTTTGCTTCGGGCACCGCGCGGCAAGAAAGACTGAAGAAAATGGCGTTGGCTGCATCTTTTATACCCCTGGCGCACTGTCGTCAGGGAAGAGGCAACAGAAACCAACGCCAGACCAAGACTTTGGAATTCAGGCCAACTGTGGGTAGCATGCAAGCAGGATAACCCAAGTGTAATGAGTGCAACAGTGAAACACAATGAACATCAGGAGGGATAGCTAGAGGCCTGTTTTGAGGCAGGAGTAAGAATTCCCTAAGTCTCTTTTTAGACTCAGAATAGTCCTGGCTTTCCCAGCGGAAATGCTTCCTAAGAGTATGCAAGGTTTCACCAAAAGAAAAATCTTCTGGAGAGGAAGCAGAGGGAATGGAATCCTCTGCATCAGAATCCTCATAAGTAGATAAGGGCAAATCCTGGTAATCAGAAGGAGCAGGGATATCAGATTCCTGATCAGAAGAATCAGAAAAAAAAATTGGTTCCAGGTCTCTTAGAGGGGGAAGGCTGGCTTCTCCTTATTAAGGTAATAAGGTCTTCAGCCATTCTAAGCATTTGTTGTTTAGGCATATGGGCCTGAGTCTGTGGTTTGGTAGTCGGTTTTCTAGGTGTAGTACGACTTTTAGGCCTGAGGAATTTGGTACTTCTATTTGGAAACGATGCCATCTTTTTAATATGAAAGTCTGTAGGCCTGAATACACCCTAAGAAGCCGGTGCCTGCACAGCGGCTCCAAACCCATCCAAGGTAGCGACACCCGCAGGTTCCATAGTCGAAGAAGCATCTCACGGCATACCGGACTCCGAATGGGTCTCAGTAGAGGCCTGCAAATCTGTAGTGGCGGGTATCAGGGGCTGCGAAAGTGCCTCATTGAGTACCGGTGGACTGTCGACTAGCTTAATGGAAGCATCGTCAGCAGTTTTGGACTTATGCGGTCTCTGTCTTTATCCTTATGCTTTCTTGGAAGATGGGTAGTTGGATGGCTTAACAAAGGCATTTTGGAGTACAGAGATAGAGAACGAAAGTATTTAGCTACAAAAATAGCCCAACGATGAATAGTTCGGGCATTGAACAAGACACAAAACCGACAGCGAGGGACGTCGTGGTCTGGGCCTAAACAGGTGACGCAGTAAGAATGA
The DNA here is from genome assembly GCF_019279795.1 of Protopterus annectens. Classification (NCBI taxonomy): domain Eukaryota; kingdom Metazoa; phylum Chordata; order Ceratodontiformes; family Protopteridae; genus Protopterus; species Protopterus annectens. The sequence continues at coordinate 1,228,155,773 of NC_056744.1, forward strand.
AAATCTCTATGAGGTATTTGCTTTCCACAGGCAAGACAATTGTTAATTTTATCTGACATCGGTTTGAGCAAGAAAAAAGGATCCCCAATGGGGTACTTATCTTTTTTGAGGACTTCGGGTCGGAAACTCGAAAACGAAAATTTCAGGAGTCAGCCGACTGGCACTTGCGAACTGCTTCTGCTTCGAGCACCGCATGGCAAGAAAGACTGATGTAATGGTGTCAGCTGCATGTTTTATACCCCTGACGACCTGACATCATGGAAGAAGTGACAGCAGAAATCCGAAGACTCTGGTATTCAGGCCGGCTGAGGGCTACCTACAGGCAGGTAACCCAAATGTGATGACTGCAACAGTGAAACACAAAGAACATCAGCACAAATAGAAAATTTATTGGAAGACTTAAATATGCCAAGGTTAGAGGAAGATGAAGCCCAACAACTAACAGTTAAGATAGGAGGAACTGAGATAAAAATTATGATGTATAACCAATCTATAGGAAAGTCTCCAGGAACAAATGGTATTCCAGTGGAAGTTTGGAAGTTAGGGGAAAAAGGGATAAAAATTTTGAAGTTTTTTAAGAGTATTTTAATAGGAGGGGAGTCACCAACATACTGGAAAAGTAGCCGTGGTGGCTGTAATACCTAAAAATGGTGAAGACCCATCTGATCCAGCTTCATATAGGCCCATCTCAATTCTAAACCATGATTACAAAGTGTTTCTGTCTATAATGGCTAAAAGCATGGCAAAAGTAATGCCAAAACTGATAGCTATGGACCAATGTAGTTTTGTGAAAGGGAGGCAAACATTTGAAAACATTAACAGAATAATGATGATCCTGAGGGAAGCAAAATGAAAGAAAATACAGTTGTTATTAGTAGGTCTTGATGCAGAGAAAGCATTCCACAAAGTAAGCTGGGAGTTTGAGTCAGGTAATGGAAGCATGTGCATTTCTTGACACAACATTAAGGTTAATTAGAAGGATACTAGAGTCCTTCATCATTCAAACCAATATGATATTCATGGGGGATCTTAACTACCCTTCTATAGATTGTGAATCCTACTCCACTTCTAATGCACAAACCCAGTGATTCCTAAACTTTATCAGTACCAACATCCTGGAACATTTGGTCTCATTTTCCTACAAGGGGTGTAAACATCCTTGACCTTATGGTCACAAACATGGGGCCGATGTTCCTCACTCACTGTAATGTCTTCACTTGTCAGGTCTAACCATAAGGCAAGTATTGCTTGAAGTAAAAATTAAATCATGGGATCCATTGAAACCAAAAGCCTTTAGTAGCTATTCCAAGGCTAAGCTCTCTCTACTAAGCAGTACCTTGGCTAAATTCCAAGCACCCCAAATCCAGGAAATACCCTAGCACATGCTAAGCTATTTAATCTCTCTGTACAGCCATACTGGTAGCTGTATAGAGTTAGCTTTGCCCACTTGTACTAAGAATAAGACAAACTCAAAAGACAGGCTACACTGGTGGACTCATAACATCAATTGGATATACAACAAAACAAAAAAACCTTGGCCAACCGTAGGAGGAACAAAGTCATATATAATAAAAGCCCCCTGACCAATCTAAACAGGCAGCTAAGGGGGGGGGGGGTAAATACCTCAAAGGCTAAATTTGAAGAAAAAATAGCTTCTCAGGCAAAGGACAACCACAAAGTTTTCTACAGCTATGTCTGTAACCTCAGGGGAAAAAGGCAACAATTACTGTACATGGCATCACCCACACTGAACTAGGGGTCTGAATGGAGAGATAAGTCAGCAAGTAAAGGAGAGTATTATTGCTGAAACTGAATTCATCCTCAAGTCTTGGTGAGTACCTTTGCGAGGTGGACCCGGTTTCTCACAAAATCTCATTTATTTATTTATTTTATTTATTTATTTTATTTTACATTTGTTGACCGGGAATATCCGACTGGATACATGTCCATTTTCAGCGGAGGCCCGGGGAGAAAAGCTCCACATTGACAGTAATTTACATTCATATGAACAGAGAATATACTACTTATTTTGATAATTAATACATAGGTACAAAGAGATATATGAACAGAGAATATACTACTTCTTACTGAAGACTAATACGTAGGTACAAAGAGATATGCAATTGTTAACATTTAAGGTTTAGAAGGAAAAATGTCAGAGTAATGCTAGATACAGGGAAGAGCCTTGAGGAAAACATGTGGAGAAGTGGGGTTCCGGAGGGTAGTGGGTTTAGTCTGGTTTGGAACACTGACAGAGCCACTGGTTTTTAAAGTGAAGGGATAGATTTTTCTTGAATTTGGATAAAGAGGTGATGGTGGTGAGTTGAGGCGGAAGGGAATTCCATATTTTACCAATGGAATTTGCAAACAGCGAGTCACCTCCAAAATTACAGGATTTGACTGTTTGAGCAAGTAGCCTATTTGCTGAGCGCAGACTAGTTAGGTTTAGATATGGGGTGATTAAATTACGCAGTGCAGGAATGGAGTCAGGTTGATTGAGAATTTTAAAAGCTACTGTTAGCTGGGTCTGTTGGAGTAGGTTAGGTAGTACCACCCAGCCTAGGTTGTGCAGGTTGATACAGTGATGGGTTTTATAAGGCATGCCAGTAACAAATCTAGCAATGTGATTGTAGCAACCTGAGAGCTTATTTAGGTCTGATTTGTACAGGTTGGTGAGTATGGGTGAGGCATAAAGGAGTGAGGAGAGGAGATGAGACCGGCTGTGGCTTCTCTTGCCTTGGGAGTTAGAAAGGATCTTATTCTATAAAGAGACCCCAGTTTTTTGTTAACTGTTTTAATAGTTTGGTTAATGTGAAGGTCGAATCTGAGTTTGTTGTCTATGGTAACACCTAGTAATTTGGAATTTGAGTCTGGGGATATAGTAGTCCCATTTTTGGACTGAACAGAAAAGAGTATAGAGGAAGGTTTATGGGTAGGCTGGAAGAGTAATAGTTTGTTTTTTTTAGGGTTAAGGATCAAATGGCGACCTAGCAACCAGTCTTCAACTGCAGTCAGACAGTCTTGGGTTTTGGATAATAGCTTGGTTGGTGACCTGTCCGTGTTTATTAGTGTTGAGTCGTCCGCATATTGTATGCACGAGGTCTCGGGGATGACTGTGTGGAGGTCATTTATAAAAATAGAAAAGAGTAGGGGTCCCAGGATGGAGCCTTGGGGAACCCCTGTGGAGTTAGGTAATAGGGGCGAGAGTTTGTTTTGCCATAGTACGGCTTGATTTCTATCTGAGAGATAGGCACAAAACCACTTGAGTGTTGTGTTGTCTAGTTCGAATGTTTTTAGAGTGTTGTGAAGTAGTTGGTGGTTGACCATATCAAAGGCCTTTGATAGGTCCAGAAAGAGAGCGGATGACATGTTTTTGTTGTTCTTGTTGTGGTTTATCATGTCAGTGAAGGACAGGAGGGCGGTAGTAGTGCTGTGTTTGGGTCTGAAGCCATGCTGTGAGGTAGTTAGGAGCTTGCTCTGGGTTAGGTAGTGTACTAGTTGTTTGTGTATACATTTTTCCATGATTTTAGCAAGTGGTGACAATATGGCTATTGACCTGTAGTTGGATAGATCAGTAGATGTCCCACCTTTGTGGAGAGGGATGACGTGGGAGATTTTCCAAATTGAGGGGATAGTAGATTCCGTTATGGTGCGGTTGATTAGGATGGAGATGGGGTAGGCTATGACCTCTGCAGCTTTTTGTAGATAATCAGCTGGTAGAAGGTCAGCAGCAATGGTAGTAGGTTTTAGTTTCTTCAGTAGGGATCTAATGAAGGAAGTGGAAACAGGTTGTAGGTGGAAGGAGGGTTCTGACTTCAGAGTCGAACTCGTGGTAGAGGGGCTGGTGGGAGGCTGTTGTGCCGCTAAGGATTTGATAACATTGATAAAGAAAGAGTTGAATGTATTGGCCACTTCTTCAGGACTTTTATCATTTAGGTCGGCTGGAGTTGGAGTAGAGGTCTTGCCTGGATGGAGAAGGTTGTTAATACCTGCCCAGAACTTTTGGGGATTATGTTGGTGTTTATTTTGCAGTTGGTGGTAGTAATTCTTTTTGTCTAGTAAAATAGATTTTTTTGTCACGTTTCTAAGTTGTTGGAAGTGAGATTGGTCTAGGGGGGTTTTGGAGGCATGCCATTTGTCCCAGGCTTTGTTTCTAAGTTTGATTTTGGATTTAGAGTCTTTTGTTAGCCATGGAGCAGTCAGGTTTTTAACCTTGGCTGAACGTGTGGGGGCATGGGAATTGAGTATTTTTATAAAGGTGGAATTAAAAGTTATTACGGCTTCCTCGAGAGGGAGGTATTTAAGATTAGACCAGTTACAGGACTGTAGCTCTAGTTGGAATTTAGCAAGGTCAAATTGTTTAGTGTTCCCGATCGATTTATACACTGGTAGTTTACATCTCCCTACCTTATTTTTCTCTATGTAGGTTATAAGATGGTTACTGAGTTCATTTGGGAGAGTCCCAGATTTATAGGCATGAGACGGACTGTTAGTGGGTATCCAGTCAAGAAGACTTTCTTTTTGGTTGGAGTTGCCAATTCTGGTGGGGGAGGTTATGATTTGTGAGAAACCATGGAGATTTATGAAGGTGGGGTTGGTCTCAGAGGAACATTGGTTCCAGTCTATATTCATATCACCCAGGATAATAGTTTCCTGGGGGCAGTTGATAGCAAGCCAATTTAAGATATGCTCAAGTGTGTCAGTGTTGCTTCCAGGGGGGATGTAGATCACAAGTAGATTGATGCTTTTTTCCTTATTTATTTGTATCTTCAGGGAAATTAATTCTGCATTGGAGATCTGGGGGGGTTGTGAGGGGTTCAAAGTAATATTTAATGAGCATTTGAAGAGGACGGCGAGACCACCTCCTTTTTTTATTGGGCGGTCATTTCTGTATATGTTATAGCCTTGTGGGGTGATCTCAGTGTCTTTTGTGGCTGGTTTTAGCCAGGTTTCAGTCAGGCACATAATGCCGGGGTGGTATGTGTCTAACAGGGCATGCAAGTTGTGTATTTTGTTGTTTAGACTTCTTATATTAAGATGGCAGATAAGGAGGGAGTTAGGAGAGTTAGGGAGAAGTGATAGGTTATGAGAGTAAGTGTTTGTGATAGGGCCTGGGTTGGGGTGGATGTCTCCATCCTTGGGCAAGTTTTTTCTCAGATGTTCTATGAGTTTCAGGAGTTTGAGTAATAATATATCAGTATATTTGGATTTAGGAGAGTTAATTCTTGGTTTATAGGGGTGGGGGTATTTGGTGTATTGTACTATATTGGTTGGGTAATGAGTAGGATAAGCAGTGTAAGGTAAGGTTGATAGCCTGCAAGTATGATACTTGGGATAGTGATATCCCTTGTAGATAGTGTCCTCGTAAGTAGTTAGCGCGTATAGTGAGGTAAGGACTAATAGAGTAAGGGGCAGAGTTTTTATGGTTGGCTTGAGAATCAGAGAGAGCTGGGGCTTCATGGTATATAACATAGTTATGGGTGTTTAGGCAGATAACAAGTGAGGTGGGAGTGGTTCAAGTGTAGGGAGGTGAGGGGATGTAAGATAAAGTAACTTGTGATTGTGTGAGAGCGTGGATAGTAGTGGGTGTGGTTAGTTAGGTATAAAAGTAGGACCACTGGGGGCGGGTGGGATATGGGGGCAGGGAGAGGCGCGGAGCGAGCCCGAGCGCAGCGGAGCGGGGTTAATCCGACCCCACACTGACCAAGGTAATGGAGAATATAGTTAGATTTTACTTTTATCTTTTGCTTTTGCCCAATATTTACACCAATTATTGGCCGTTAATGAGATGTACTGCTGTGTTTCTAGACTCGGGTAGGAGTTTTAGCGGGGTTATTTAAATTAATCTTAGTTTGTAATTGTAGTACTGGATATTGACCTTGTCCGTTTAGGTTACTGTCCTGGACCAGGTCTTTAACAGCTTTCAGCTCACTTAAACAGTTCAGTATAGTGGCGCTTCTGGTACGGGCGACCGGGGAATTAACTGGGCAAAACCTGGGAGAAGAGAATATAAACACTTAGAGCTTACACTCAAACACTGTTCCTTCACAGAGGAATATACAGCAGTATATCCACATTTCCTATGCATTCATGCTTACAATCTTTATGTAACAAGTTAAATAGACAGTTAGGGAATCTTAGGTTACACAAGAAGTCTGTCTAAACCACTCTATCTGTGCAGTTCACAAGTTATGCTTTAAACTACAGAGACAAGATCCAACTATATAATTTAAACCATCAGAGAATATCCTGTTACTATAGCCTGGTGCAACAGTGAAACATACGCCTACAATAGCGTTAGTGTAGAAATTGAGTGCTGCTACGCTAAAAATGGTGTAGCCTGCAGCTAAAACATGCTAGAAATGCAGTCGCTAAACTTGTCAGGCTAAAATTAGTAAAGTCGTTGGTATGAGCATACTAGAAATGCAGTCGCTAAACTTTTAGTGCTCGCTACTTATGTGTAGCGCTGTGTGTGGGTTAACAGAGTAATCAAAAGGCTAGTGCACACTATGCTTTAATATTCACATCCATACGACAGACTATACAGCAAGTGCGAGTTCAATGGTATAGATATTTACAGAAATATGTATTTTTGAAATTGCATACCCCCACAAAGCGCCTAACTCCTGAGTTCTGCAAACACAGCACGGATTTGAGGGAGTAAAGATGGCGCTTAACTGCGAGAATATGAAACCTCGCATGCGTCAGAGGCGGGGTTAATCCGACCCCACACTGACCAAGGTAATGGAGAATATAGTTAGATTTTACTTTTTGCTTTTGCCCAATATTTACACCAATTATTGGCCGTTAATGAGATGTACTGCTGTGTTTCTAGACTCGGGTAGGAGTTTTAGAGGGGTTATTTAAATTAATCTTAGTTTGTAATTGTAGTACTGGATATTGACCTTGTCCGTTTAGGTTACTGTCCTGGACCAGGTCTTTAACAGCTTTCAGCTCACTTAAACAGTTCAGTATAGTGGCGCTTCTGGTATGGGCGACCGGGGAATTAACTGGGCAAAACCTTGTCCGTTTAGGTTACTGTCCTGGACCAGGTCTTTAACAGCTTTCAGCTCACTTAAACAGTTCAGTATAGTGGCGCTTCTGGTATGGGCGACCGGGGAATTAACTGGGCAAAACCCCACAAAGCGCCTAACTCCTGAGTTCTGCAAACACAGCACGGATTTGAGGGAGTAAAGATGGCGCTCATCAAGACGACACTGATATATAAACTGTAAGAACTCCAAAAAAAACAAAAGCAAACCACAAAACAAAACCAGTCCTGTAATACCAATCCAAAGACCACACAGTGTGGTCTTTGGATTGGTGTTACAGGACAGGTTTTGTTTTGTGATATATAAACTGTATTTATATAGCATGTATCATGGACAGAAGTAGGTTAAAAATGAAAAAAGATAGCTGGGTGCACAAGACCTAGGGGAAAAAAGTGCCCAATCCTAGTAGGCACACTGGTGTTGGGACTGGAAAAGATGACAGTGCAGAATCCTCAAAATACATTTTTACAACGGTGCCAGCCAGGCCCATGCGGAGGATGGCTCCGTGTTGAAGGAAGTAGTAGTCCACAAAAATCACAAAAACTGATAGGCCAAGGAAGAACCATAAAGACAATAAAGTGGACTATTGAGGATAAGAAAGTAATTATGTATTGTCACTATTATGCAAAGAGCCCAAAATTTCCAGGCACAAGATATACAAAATGATTAACAGAGAAATTAGAGGAAAGAAAAATACTTCCACAAGATTAGTAATGGAGAAATTAAAGAAATAGAAACTGAGGTTATGGAGTACCTGCAAAATAAAGGATTCAGTGTAGAAATCTAATACAGAAAGCACAACATGATAGAGCAATGGAGGGGTTGGGAGGGTAGACTAATGGTTAAGGTCTTTGCCTTACAAGCACAAGGTGCAAGTTTTGAGTCTCACAAGGGATAACTGGCTAGGTTTAAAATGCCTCGCAAGAGCAATTAGCTTAGTACTAACCTATGAACTATATCCAAATTAAGGGGAAACCAGTGGAATGGGAAGCAAATGGTCAGGTGCCATATGAAGATATTTTGGAGCCTTCCACAGGAAACCGGTATAAACATTCACTTGAATCAGGACAGCAAGGGAAAGAACAGGGAAACTGTGGAAACTCTGAGACAGTCAATGTTGAGGAGCGACAGGCCAGTGAATTTTTCCATATGACAGAGCATCGGATAGCACAGGATGAAACTGAAGAGAATGTGCCACAGGAAGATGTTATAGAACTTTCTATAGAATGCCCGCAGGAAATGGAAAATAAAAAATGTGCCCTCAATTTAGAAGAAAATGAGCTAAGAGAAGAGTTGCTTGATTTAATAGAGATGGATAGACATATTAAGATCAATGAAAGATATGGACTGCAGAAGGTCAATAAAACCCGAAAAGTCAGAATACTAACAAAATAAATGAACACAGTTATTAGGACTGTCTGCCCACTGAAATCCATGCAACATAACAGAAGTAAACAGGATATACTACTGTGCAGCTAAATTAATAACTGAAAAAGATCTACCATAAGAACACATGGTAGTGAGGGGAAAGTAAGGGGAAAAATCAAATACTATCATGTAAGAATCACATAGAGACAACTATAAAGCAATTAAGACAAGAAGTGTCACTGTTAGAAGAATATAGAAGAGGGAACAGATCAGCAAAAATACTAAGAAAGATAGACATAATAAAAGCAATGCGCAGACCAGGATCTATCATGCACTATCGTAAATAAGCTAAAATTTCTGCACGGTCGGAAAAACTTACAAGATACGCAGATAAATATAAAGCAAAAGTACAAAATAAGTAATTTACTGATGGCCCAAAAAAGTTTTACAGAGAACTGGGAAGCAAGGTAAAATGAATTGAAAGACCACCAATAAAAGAAGAAACAGATACATTTTGGGAAGTACTTATGAAGATCCTGTGGAACAAATGGATAGAAAAGGTAAAAGAAAGAATAAGTTTAAAGGTACAGGATATGAAATGGGATGAAGTACCTGCCAGAGAGACTGAAACAAAGTTAAGAAAAGCCTCCAGTTGGAAAACACCACTCCGAAATGCAGTACCTAACATCTGGTTAAAATTATTCACATCTTTGCTCAAAGATTTAGCTATGAGTAAGAACTATTTATATACGTACCCTGAACAGACACCAACCTGGCTAACAACAGGAAAAATAATGCTCCTACTTAAAAGTGAACCTGCAAGCTACCCTAAAAACTATAGACCGATAACTTGCCTTGCGATGATGTATAAACTATACACAGGAACTGATGCCAACAGAGTTTAAAGTCATTTAGAAGAAAATGCAAGTATGGCAGTAGAACAAAAGGGCAATAAAAGAAAGTCATATGGAACAAAGGATAATTTGTTGTTAAATAAAATCATACTGGAGAACTGTAAAAAGGGGAAGAATCTAAGTATGGCATGGATTGACTACAAAAAAGCATTTGATGTTATCCGACATTCATGGATAGAAGAGTGCTTAAAATCCGTAAGATACACCCTACACTGATTGACTACATTGCAGTGACCACGAAACAGTGGCAGACCACGTTGCAATTAAGCCATGATAAACGACAAATTATTATCTCCAGGGATAAAAATTTGAAGGGGGGATATTCCAGGGTGACTCTCTGTCACTGCTGCTATTCTGTCTTACCCTTAACCTACTAACCCATGAAGCTGTCTACCTAACAGCTTAGGCCATGGCTATAATTTGGCTCCTAGAAAACAACAAAGTGTAAAAACTTTTCATCTTCTCGTTGCCGATGATTTAAAACTGTATAGCTCATCAGATGAGGAACTGAAAGTACAACTGCAAAGTGTCAAAACTTTTTCAGATGACATAACCATGACCTTGATAAATGTGCAAAAGCAACCTTTAAAGCAGGAAAACTGCAGCACCAGGAAAACATCAGTTTGGGACAAGAATGTAATATAAAAGAACTTGAGCAAGAAGGAGTATATAAATACTTGGGAAATGATGAAGGATCAACAATAAAACATGAACAAATGAGAATAAAACGTAGTAAAGAATACTTTAGAAGAAAACAAAGTTGACATCTAGGAACATAATCCAAGCTATAAACCAACTTGCTCTTCCTGTCAAAACTTACAGTTTTGGAGTGACTGACAGGGCCCAAAATGTGCTGGACAGATTAAATAAGAAAACAAAAAGGATGCGTCATGCTGACCAAATGATTTATGAAAATCAGTGCATACCAAGATTATATATTCCTCATTCCAAAGGAGGGATGGGCCTCCTTGAAACTGATGACATGTATAGATCTGCAATCGTGGGACTCTACACATCTGCTGACCTCACAAGACCCAAAGGTAGTGAAAGTTTTGAAAAATAAGGAGAATAAATCTAAGATGACTTCTCTTTTAATCTAGCAGAAGCATAATGGTCAAGCAGGAATGGAAATCAAACCAGAAGTAGATAAAAAATCAGGTAGCAACTATATGTGCCAAAAAACAAAAGAAAGAATGTAAGGTGAAGGACCAGATGAGAAGGAAAGAAATGTGGAAAATGCATAAATATAGTTGCAAATATAGAAAACCTCTGGAAGAACCTCATACGGATCAGGAATGAATGCAGGAATGGTTAAGGACAGGCGAATTTAAACCAGGAGATGAAAGGTTAATACTGGCGGCCCAAGATAGTGGCCTACGTACACACTGCTTTACAAAGTCCATTGAACATGTGGGAGAACCAAACAAATGTAGGTTTTGTAATACCGAACTGGAAACAGTTGCACACCTCATTCCTGGCTGTGACATACTAATGGCAGAAGGACTGTATACTGAAAGGCATAATAATGTGGCAAAACTGTTGCACTAGGGATTGTGAAAACATTATGGTACTGAAGTGGCTGAAAAACACTGGAAACATGAGCCACAAAGCATCACAGAAAATGATTAAGTTTACATCACATGGTATTACCCATGACAGATCAAATAGATGCTAGAAAACCATATACAGTGGTCCATGAAAAGAAGACAAAAGTAGCATTTGCTCATTGAAATTGCCTCACCCAGTGACTACAGTGACTTGCGTAGAGAGAGACATAAAGTCATAAAATAGCAAGGGCTGCAGGCAGAAATGAGAGCAATGTGGAAGAAAGATACCCAGACAGTTCCAATAGTAGTAGGAGCAACAGGTCTTATAAAAAAGAATCTACAATCATATTTATATATGTTATTAATAATGTAACCCCATACGAATTGCAGGAGTCATTAATGGGCACAATGTGGGTACTGCGAACAGCACTTTTGGCTGACATCAATGATTGAAACAATACTAATTTCATGAACTTTAATCGTACTTTGACTTAGGAATGGTATCTATTCCCATCATGGTATTAGAAATCCAAAAGACTTGGAGAAATTAAAAAAGTGAAAAAACAGAGGCCAATGCTAACCTTTTAACTGGCAGCTTCAGCTCAAATTTCTAACACCACTTCCCCACAATAGTCTAAAGGAAATACTACATATCACATCACAATCCCACTAACCATTACTAGGGAACAGGTCATCAGTGCACTTGCCTAGGCCAAAAACACTACATTGACGGGGCCTGATAACATCCCAGGATGCTTAATAAACAGGAAACGAAAGAAGGCACCACCAACCAGGAATGAACACGAACCAATAAAGGATCCAAAAACAGTTTATTCCACAAACGCTAGTACAGTTCCAACACGTTTTCGTCATCAACTTCCTCAGTGAATGAAAAGCAACCACTGAACAACCCTATATATACACAAACCTATTACCATCAATTAAATCAATAAATCAATTCTTAAAACAGTTAATCAATTAGTTAATTATTCTAAAATGAACATTTTCACAAAGTAAAATTCGTACATTTAATAATTTAATTAAAACCACATCTAATAGTCACACCAATTTTAGAATTCATCCAAAACTTTTAATAAATAAAATAAAATAAAATAAGAATAAAAACATTTGATTCAATCTTTTAACTTGTAATATAATGTGTTTGTCTCCATCAAGTGGTGAAACTAAATATGGCATTTAAATTAATAAAAAATGTATGTACATAATCTGTATAAAAGCTTGTAAGAATGAGTTTAAATGATTATTTTGAATTGACTTTAAATGAATGTTTTCACTACATCCTATATATATTAAATTAATGAAACAGTGAAAGAAGTTAAAGTTTGGCAGATCTAATTTTAAGTACAGGTGCAAGAGATACCATTTCATTAAGACCCGGAGGTCTACTAGAATCCAACACAAGTTGCCAATAAAGCTCCCTGTACTCAACAAGTGTTTCCCACATACCACCCCTTGGACTCATCTCAACCACTTCCAAAATAAAAAATTGAAAGCCAGATGTTTTACAAGTGGTGGTGTGCTTGTATAGTGCATTTTTCTCATTTTTTGTTCTTATTTCATATAGATGCTCAGAGATCCTCTGCTTTAATTTCCTTTCACTTTTCCCAATGTAAAATGATTCACATACCTTGCAAGTTGCTATGTAAACAATCCCTTTGGTGTTACAGTTAGCATAAGTATTCAACATTAATTTATTTTTCCTAGAATTTAAATAAAGTCTCCTGTTGATAAAAATGTACAATAATTGCAACACCCACATTTATATAAACCCTTCTTCTCTTTTTTACCACTCAATATATTACCTTGATCTGAGCCCCTCTCTAATATATTTTTAATGGTGTTACCTTTTCTGTATATGTAAACCAGTTCTTTTTCAAAAATATACTTCAAGTCTGAAATTTTTGAAAAGTTGTTCCATTCTTTGTCAAAGATTTTCTTGATGCCTCTAGAATTATCGTCGTAGGTTGTAATCAAACTAGATGTGTAATCTTCTTTTGGTTTGGTTACTTCTTTTGTTCCATCCAAGATTTGAGTTTTACCTAAAATAGGGGCAAATCTATCATTTCTGTTTTTACACACTTCTTCTGAAATTTTATCAAAAAATTCCCCAGGATATCCTCTGTTTAAAAACAGTTCTCTGAGTGTTCTTACCTCACTTAAAAACACCTCATCTTCAGAGGTCATCCTGCTTAACCGTGCTAACTGTCCCTTTACCACCCCTTTTTTTTCTGATGTGGTGGATGGGAACTAGTATAGTACAAATAAGAGTTGGAAAAGGTTTCTTTCCTGTAAACCTTAGATGCAAAATGACCATTGTTTTTGGTAATGTGAACATCAAGGTAAGTTAGTTCATGTTGATTAAAATTGAAAGTAAACTCAAGAAAATCTGTAGTGTTGGTTCACATATTCTACTAACTTATCAAAGTTTTCATGTTCGCCAATCCATAAAAAACATAAATCGTCCAGAAATCGACCGTATAAAATCCAATAACCCTGGTAGGGTGAATTCAAAAGATATTTATTTTCCCAGTAAATCATAATAATGTTAGCATATGTGGGAGCACAATGTGCCCCCATGGCTACTCCCTTTTCTTGTTTAAAATATTCACCCTGAAAGTATATATAATTGTTTTTCAAGACCGTTTCCATAAGGGTTAATACAACTCTGAAGTCTTTGTGTGAGATTTTTTTGCTTTCAACCAACATTTCTTCAAACCATTCCATGCCTAGTTTGTGTGGTATACACGTAAATAAATCCACAACATCAAGCGTACCAAATGCAATGCTGTCGCAAAACAAAGAAGGTTCCAATTTTCTCAAAAAATCCCAGGAGTCTACTAATACATTCTTGTTTCCTTCTAGTACACATTTCACCTTTGAATCCACAAACTTGGCTAGTGGTGCTGTCACGGATCCTTCTGCTGAGACAATGGGTCTAAGCGATGGGTCCTGAGTTTTTGTGCACCTTCGGGATTCCAAATATGCATGGCACCTTTGGTTTCTCCACATGTAAAAACCTGTATGTTTCAAGGTCAATTGAACCTTCTAACAGTAGGTCATTTAATAACACTCTTACTCTTTTGTATGCAATGTTGATTTCATTGATAGATACTCTGGAATATTTGTCGGAGTCATTAAGAATGTCCATCATTTTCCCCTCATATTGAATACTATCCATTAATACCACCCCTCCACCTTTGTCGGGTTTCATAACCCTGACACTCCTGTTGTTGCTAATTTCCTTCAAAACATCCATTTCACTAGGAGTTAAATTGGGGTGTACATATTGATGGTTCAGGTTTGATCGTAGTTCTTTTTCCACTTTTAATTCAAAGTTTCTAAGTTGTGGGTGCAATGGTGGGTTGAAAGTGCTTTTACGTTTCAAACATTCATTTCCAATGGTTATGCTTTTTCCATTAAAGAACAATTCTAAATTTTTCTTCCTAATGAATAGTTTTATGTCAACAAGTAACTTAAAAATATTAGTTCTTTGATTTGGAATAAAACCAAAACCTTTTGTAAATAAGTCAAAAAAAGATTTGTTAATGGAAACACTAGAAAAATTAAAAATGTTAAAATCCTTAAATGTCCATTTGTTACCTTCGTGTGTAAAAACATTCATTAATTCCAAGCCTGTCCTCTCCTCCACTGGGGCCTCCAGGCCCTCCCCATGTAGTTTTTTGAACAGTAGTCTACAGGTTCTTTATCCATTAGTCTTTCTGACCTTCTTAGTGGGGGATATTCAACCACATCGTTGTCACTATCCCCAATCTCACCCTCTTCACACACATTTTCATCAAAAGGTTCTTTACCCCATCTTCCATAACCCCTTCCCTGTGTTAATTTTGGTTTTGGGTAGTGGGTTTTATTCTTGTATTCATTTAAGCCTCTATCTACTTTGCCTAGTTTCCTGTCTAAAACTTCTTTACATCTAATTTCAATATCCTTTAATAATTTGTGGTACTTTTCATTCTCTAGTTCAACAGTATACAATAAATCATTTGTAATCCCCTTATTAATATTGTTTATATCAATAAACAATTTCTCCACTTCCCTTTCATTGTTTTTGACAATTGCTCTCATAATGTCAAATCCACAATTGTCAAAAACAGAAATTAAATCATTGTGAAAATCCGTACCATTGATAACATAACATATATGCTTAATAAACAGCATAGAACATAACCTCTATGGTCTACTTCAATCACTTTTCAACTGGAGCCTACAGTCAGGTTTTGTGCCCAAAGAATGGAAGATGGCTACAGTCATTCCCCTGTACAAAGGAGTTCATACCACTGATCCAGTAACTATAACCCGATAAGTCTGACCAGCCTCATATGTAAGACCATGGAAAGAATCATCAATGCTATGTTAAATGAGGACATAGGTAACCTGAAAACACTGGACCCATCACAATTTGGTCTTGTTAGAGGAAGGTCATGTCTATTAAATCTTGTGGACTTTTTTGAGAGGGTCATTTATTTTATTTTATTTATTTAACATTTGTTGACTGGGAAAGTCCGACTAGGTTCCACAGATCCTGTTTTCAGCGGAGGCCCGGGGAGAAATGCTCCAGAAGCATCATCAGAAGTCATCAAAGCATTGGATGAAGGCATGACTGTGCACACAGCTTACCTTGACCTGGTCAAGGCTTTTGATACAATGCCCCAGTCAGGCATTATAGACAAGCTCACTAATTTAGATATAAACCCTTTTATCATTCACTGGATAGTCAACTGGCTTATTGATAGCACCCAGGAGGTGAAAATAAGTGAGGCCACCTCCAGGGCTCTGTATTAGGCACACTCCATTTTGGCATCTATTTCTTGGAAATGGAGGCAAATGCTGAAGCTTTATGGCTGATTAAGTTTGTAGATGACTGCATGCTGGGGGTTATAACTGACATCCCTGCAGACACTAGTGTTCTACAAGAAGGACTGTCTATGACTAACAAATGGTGCCAACGCCATGATCTTAAACTCAATGTAAATGCATTACTGTACATTTTGAGAAGTCAACCATCCCAGCTAATTACCATATTTATACTATGCCTCTAAGAGTCAACACAGTGGTCAGGGATCTGGGTACACAAGTAGACAGTAGCCTTACTTTCGACCACCAAGTAGCCACAGTGGTATAGAAATCCTTTTATGTTGCACATATAAGTGTATGGCATCTAGGTTCAAAGACGTCATTATCCCACTGTACTATGCTTCCATCAGACCAATCAGAGTACAATGTTCCCCTCAGTACAGCACTTGACCAGGTGTAAGCAAGAAACTAGAGAGACCACAGAGATTCCTTACAAAAAGTATACAAGGCATAACAAACCTGCCTCATACAGAGTGCCTTAAAGTCCTTTCTCTCTACTCAGTCTCTTATAGAATGTTGAAGGGTGATCTATGCCTAGCTTACAAAGCATCTGCAAACTCCACACTTAATGAATCACCTGCATATTCATAAGTCAAAAAGTACCAGAAATACAAGGTCTAAGGGCCTAATGGTTAAGGTGTTTGCTTTACAAACACAAGGTGCGGGGTTTGAGTCTCACAAGGGATAATTGGCTAAGCTTAAAATTGCTCACAAGGGCAGTTAGCTTAGTAAGAATCTATGAATCTGAATTTTGCCTGTGACTTAAACATAATATGCTGAAGACTCAGATATGTGTCCCAGAGGATGTCACTCCTATGAAAAGGCCCCTCCCCCATCCATGTGAAGCTGAGTTTGTCTATTATCTAGTTTAAGTGCAACCTAGACCAGTGGATGGGAAATAGGAAATTTGCACCAGGCCTGGCACCCATGTCCCTTATGCACAGAGGTAGCTTATAAATGCCTGGCCCTCAATGTTCTACTTGGATACAGGACATCATTACTTGGCTAGGCTTAGAAAGGGCCAGTGGGCCATTAAAGTACAGTTTTGTACCTACCATAAATGTAGATGTTCGAAGATCCACATTGCTGCAGTCCTTACATATGGGTAGTCCGCTGTCCTCGGTCGGCCCGAATACCAAAGTATTAGGCTGACGTCGGTCATGGGCGCTCAGATCTGACATCAGAGCGTCAGGGTATAAAAGCGCATGACCGACGTCATATCCTCAGTCTTTTCTTGCCCCAGATGTCAGAAGGCCCTAAAAAGAAAGGCCACAGCCCAAAAACAGGAGACCTCCCAAAAACATGCCCAACAACAACCATCACCCAAACCATATAACCATGCCAAACTACAGAGGGGAAGGAGGGAGGGTAAATTGGACTGCAGCAATGTGGATCTTCGAACATCTACATTTATGGTAGGTACAAAACTGTACTATGTTCTTCATCTCACATTGCTGCAGTCCTTACATATGGGTAGAATCCCAAAGCAGAGGTAAAGGGAGGATGGCAAAATCATAAAGCATTAGGGGCTGCTAAAATGCCCTGTAATATTGCAGTGGCAAATCCAGCCCTAGACTTAGAATAAAGAGGAAGGTGGTAATGTTTAGAAAAAGTATGTACTGAACTCCAAGTGGCTGCTTCCAAAATATCTTTTGTAGCTACCCCCCTTAGAAAGGCAGTAGAAGTGGCAGTAGCTCTAGTGGAATGAGGTCTGATTCCAGCCGGAATCTCCTTACCATGATGGGAATAACAGAAAGAAATACAAAAACCAATCCATTTAGAAATAGTTTGTTTTGAAACAGGTTTTCCCTGAGAACCCAAAGCAAAAGAAACAAACAACTGCAGAGACTGCCTGAACCCCTTGGTTCTGCTCAAATAGTAACGCAACTGCCTGTGAATATCCAAAGTATGCAAAATCTTCTCCCCTTTATTTTGGGGGTTTGCATAAAAAGTAGGCAAATGAATAGTTTGGTTCAAGGCCACACTAGAAACCACTTTAGGCATAAAGGAAGGATTAGTACGCAAAGATACCCTATCCATATGAAAAATCAGGAAAGGTTCCACTGTCATAAGGGCCTGTAATTCAGAAACCCTTCTTGCAGAGGTAATGGCCAACAAAAAAGCAGTCTTCCATGATAAATACTTTAACTCGGCAGTAGCTGCAGGCTCAAAAGGTTGTAGAGTAAGTTTTTCCAACACAAACTTGAGATCCCAAGCAGGAGTAGGAGCTCTACGTGGGGGTCTTATATTCTTTGCCCCTCTAAGAAATTGCTTAAACAAAGGATGAGAAAATAAAGGAGGGTCACAGTCATAGTGAGCAGAAATGGCTGCAGCATGAACCTTTATCGAGGAAAAAGACAAACCCTTGTCTAATAACTCAGTAAGATATTGAAGAGAAACACTTAAATCAGGCTTGGAAACATTAAAGTCCTTCGCTGTGCTCCAAATAAAAAATCTCCTCCATTTATCAGCGTAAACTTTCCTTGTACTAGGCCTCCTGGCCTCCAAAATAACATTCAAAACTTGTTGTGGAAGCTGAGACCCTCCAGGGTCTAAAACAGAATATGCCAGGCTGTTAGATGCAGAGACTGAATCTTGACATTGAGGAAGTGATTGCCCTCCTGAGACAAAAGATGCGGAATCAAAAGCAGAGGCCATGGAGGCTCCCGCACTAAACTCCTCAGTAGTGGGTACCAGTGCTGTCGAGGCCAATCCGGTGCTATCAGAATCATGGATGGCTTGTCTTTTCTGGCCTTCAAGAGTACCTTGGGAATGAGAGGCAGAGGTGGAAAGGCATAGACATGAAGATTGCTCCAACTGAATGATAGAGCATCCACCTTCCAAGCTGTGGGATGAAACATTTTTGTGCAAAACTTTGGCAACTGGTAATTTAGTGGAGAAGCGAACAGATCTATGTCTGGAGTCCCCCATAACACTGTCAACTTTTGAAATACTTGAGGATCCAGTTTCCACTCGTGAGGATCCACTATTTGTCTGCTCAACACATCTGCTAAGGAGTTCTGTGCTCCTGGTAGAAACCTTGCCTGAAGATTGAGGTGTAAACTGAGAGCAGTCTCCCACAAAATCATCGCTTGCCTGCAAAGAGAAGTACGAATGGGTTCCCCTTGCTTGTTGATGTACCACATGACAGTAGTGTTGTCTGTTTGAATCAACACCTGCCCTGGGTGAAGTAAATCCTTGAAAGCCATCAATGCAAATTGGACTGCTAACATCTCCTTCAAGTTGATATGCAAATGTTGAAGTCTGACAGGCCACATGTCTTGCACCCATTTTCCATTGAGGTGTGCTCCCCAAGCCTTGTCCGAGGCATCTGTCGTTAGAATCTGACTCGCCTCTGGTCGGGTCACAGAGAGTCCCTTGTTTAGGTGACATTCCTGAGCCCACCACAAAAATTCCTTCTGAATGCAAGGTATTATCTGAATGACAGTGTCTAGATCTTGGCAGTGTTGTGTCCATACATTTTTGAGATACCATTGAAGCTTCCTCATATGCAGTTTGGCATTGGGAAGCACCAGAATACAAGATGCCATGAACCCCAAGGCTTGAAGGACTGTCCTTGCAGTCAGCCTGGACTGTAGAGACATTAGATGGAAATAAAGAGAAAGGCTTCTTTGTTTGTCCGGGGTCAAAAAAGCCATCTGGGAAGCTGTATTCAGTCTCACACCCAGAAAGCACATGTCCTGAGAGGGTACAAGACTGGACTTTGTTTCGTTCACAGAATACCCTAGGCATCTTAACACTACCATCACATACTTTAGATGATGAAGAAGTTCGTCCTTGTCTTGTGCAATAATCAGGCAATCGTCCAAATAAGGATAAATCTGTATTCCTCTTAACCTGAAAAAGGCTATCACTGGAGCCAGAACCTTTGTGAACACTCTGGGCGCAGTAGATAAGCCAAAGGGCAATGCAGAGAACTGATAATGTAAATTTCCAGTCCGAAAACGCAGGTACCTCCTGCAACTGGGCCTGATAGGAACATGAAGATAAGCCTCTTTGAGATCCAGAGTTACCATCCAGTGATCTTTTCCCAACAGAGGTAAAAGCTGTTGTAACGTCAGCATTTTGAACTTTGGAATGTCCAGATAAGTGTTGAGGATAGATAAATCCAAAATTGGTCTCCACGTGTTCCCTTTCTTTGGTACTAGAAACAGGCGAGAATAAAATCCTAGGCCCACTTCTGACAGAGGAACTGGCTGTATAGCTCCTATTTGAAGAAGTAAAGAAATCTGCTTGTGAGCCTCTACCCTTTGCCGAGGAGGAACGTCTGGCATGGCTTTGAAAGGAGGCAATGTATGGAAATAGAACTTGTAGCCTCGGTTTATAATGTCCAATACCCATTTGTCCTGGATGACTAAAAGCCAGTTTTGCTTGAAAAGTGCTAACTTTCCTCCCAAAGGAGCTGCCAGGCAAGAAGAATCTGGCAGCTGAAAATGCAGGTCATTGGGCCTGTTTACGAAAGGACTGGCCCCTGCCCTCACCTGCAGATTGTGCAGGCGAACTCCAAGTTCTAGGCCTGAATGTACTGTGAGCTCTGCCCCTGCCACGTCTAGATCTTCCCCTAGACTGAGAATCAGAAGAAGGGTAAGTCCACCCCTTAGTAGGCCAATTTCTACTAAACTTTGGAGGTTGCACCTGCAAAAAATCTTTAACAGTCTGCATAGACTTAGCCTTGTCTTCCATTTTCTTCAAAACCGACTCCACAGGGGGACCAAACAAAACTTCAGACTGTAAAGGGGCATCCAGAATTCTAGTTTTAACATGCTCGGACAAATTCTGATCCTTAAGCCAGGCGTGCCTACGAAGAACTGAACCAGTGGCAGCCACCCTAGAAGAGGCCTGTACGGCATCAAAACCACACTGCAAAGAATGCTTACCCACCTGTTCAGAGACATGTACTAAATCCTGCAACTCTTTACACTCTATGCCTTCTGCCAAAGCATCCACTTTAGATTTTAGCTGAGAAAGGAGGAAATTCTGATACTTCAACATATGAAACTGGCAATTTAAAGCCCTCACTGCTAAAGTAGAAGAGGTATACACCTCCTTACCCCATCTATCCAAAGCTCTAGCTTCCTTATCTAGAGGAACCGGATTCTTTACAACAGAGGCTCTAACACCCTTAGGCCCCTGACTAATAGTTTCTGGGTCCGCCCTAGGACTCTTATACAGATATTTATGAGCCTCAGGCACCCTGTAATACCTATCCGGTTTAACTGGCGCAGGAGGCAAAGAATCTGGATTAAGGGAAGCCTCCGAGAAAACATCTTGAACAACATCCAAAACAGGAGGTATAGCCAAGGGTCTATGCTGTGGTAAAAACAAGAATTCCCTAAGCCTCTTACGTGAATCAGAGAAATCCTGTCCTTCCCACTTAAAATGCTCCCTCATGGAATGCAGAGTTTCTGAAAATGAAAAATCCTCTGGAGGAGAAGCAGAAGGAGTGGAATCCTCTGCATCAGAATCCGAATAAGGGGGAAAATCTGGAATATCTTCAGTAGAAGACTCTGAGTCATCTGAGGCCTGATCCAAACTTTCCAACTCTGGCTCCACCCTGGGCCTCTTATCAGGAGGGGGCATAGAACCTCTAATCAAAGTAATCAAATCTTCTGCCATTTTAAGCATGTGCTTTTTAGGCACAGACCCTGAAGTACCTGGAGAGACACCAGAGGAAGACAAAACAGACCTGCCCTTAGAAGAAGCCTTAGAAATAGTAGCAGAAGGCCTAACCACCTTAGGCATAGAAGGGAGAACAGTAACCTGAGAGGCCCCTTCAGCTTGACCTGACTCCTGTGAGGCCACATCCTGCAAAATCAAAGTTTCCCCCTGAGACTCAACAGAAACTTCAGCCGGATCCACCTGTTCCACTGTAGCTTCTACAGGACCGGCGTCCGAAACGGACGAATCATCCTGTCTAGGTTTCAAAGATTTGTCTTTGCGCTTCTTCGTGGAAGCGGGCGTCGGAGGATCCGACGGCATATTATAATTACACCGCTTACCAAAGACTAACCTAGCGCAATCTAACCTTCGTTTTATGGTGCGCTTATTAAACCTAGCACAAAACCGACACCCGACTACGTCGTGCTCAGGTCCCAAACAAGGAATTCAAAGAGAGTGATAATCTCTATGCGGTATCTGTTTCCCACAAGAAATGCAATTATTTACTTTTTCTGACATCCGGAATTAACTGAGGCAAGAAAAAACAAAAATATTCCCCAACGGGGTACTTAGCCCAACTTGGTTTCGGTCTGAAACTCAGAATACGAAAATTTCAGAACGCCGAACGGCACTTGCAACGCTGCTTCTGCATCGGACCATGCGGCAAAAAAGACTGAGGATATGACGTCGGTCATGCGCTTTTATACCCTGATGCTCTGATGTCAGATCTGAGCGCCCATGACCGACGTCAGCCTAATACTTTGGTATTCGGGCCGACCGAGGACAGCGGACTACCCATATGTAAGGACTGCAGCAATGTGAGATGAAGAACATCCTAGTAACAATCTGTGATATACGAGGGATGAGAGATAAAAATCAAAGTGGGAGGGTTCCTCTCTAATAAGTTGTATATGAACAGAACAGCCAGGTAGGAGTGTCCTCTTTCCACTTTGTTATTTGCATTATATTTAGAACCACTTGCAAAGAAAATAAGGGATTCAGAAATTCAAGGATATAATTGGTGTGGTGTTCAATGTAAGTTGGCATTTTTGCAGATGATATTATTTTAGACATGATGGAACCAAAAAGGACATCTAATGTTGTGGAATATTCTGATAAAACAAAGGCTAAAGATACAAACTACCTATCCACCCATGAAATGATCCAGCAATACCCATATTTATGGGGATATGATAAAATGAAGTAGTTAGGAGTATGGATTAAAAAGTATTTGGTTATGGCAGCTAAGGATATGTGGGAAGAGACTAAACAAAAGATTATACAAAACTGAGAAACTGGAAGCTCTTGCCTATGGATATAGGGTCTATATTAGAACATCGAAGTTTCAAAACTTAAAATGTTCTAATATCGACCTCTATTCAGCGAAAGCTGAAAATATCGAATCAACAGAAAACCAAATTTTTTCCTAGGGAAAGATTTCGGTTGTCCGTTTCTGTTGCTTCAGTATTTTCAGAGCTGTGGTGGAAAGTTATGGGTCGGGTTCAGGTAAGTGTGCGATTGAGTGCCGGTTAGATTAGTTAGGGTTAAGGTGCGGGTTAGGTATGCGTGCGATTGTGTAGACGTGAGGGTTAGGTGAGTTAGGGCGCGGGTTAGGTATGTGTGTGATTGTGTGGATGTGAGGGTTAGGGCGGGATAGAGGAGTTAACATTAGGGCACGGGTCAGGTAAGTTTTAGGCAGGGTTCAAGTAACAAATTCTCCACCATAACAGGAACAGGTAAGCAAAAACTGAGGGTAATGCTACTCAATGCTAGAAGTCTAAATTTCAAAATGCATTAATTCGAGGCACTCCTTAAAATGGAGAACGTCGATATCTGTGCAGTGACTGAGACCTGGTTCAAGGCTCCAGAGAGCACCCCTGCACTACCAGGCTATAACTCATACCGCACTTTTCGGCCATCTAACCTGGACCGAAACACCAAAGGTGGGGGTGTGTCCATATTCATTAAGGATATCCACACCTCCAGGCTAGCTGCTCAGCATAATGCATCCGAGGTTATCCAAGTGCAACGAACTCTTGGCAAAACTGCAATCCAAATTGTAGCTTGCTACAGATCCCCCACCATGCCCCAGGATTCCCACTCCTCTTTTCTTGATGTACTGGAAAATATTAGGGTTCAACCAAACACCGTAATAATGGGCGACTTCAACTACCCCACCATTAACTGGGAAAACTACTCATGTACTAACTCCTTAGCGCAACGCTTTCTGGAATTCATAAACTCCAATGCCCTAGATCAACTTATCCACATCCCCACCAGGGGCAACAATATCCTAGACCTAGTCATTACCAACATGAGTGACCGGTGTTCCACACCTGAAGTCAACTCCTCGTTGGTCCGATCCGACCATAAGCTAATCACCCTTGATATCCACATCCCACCCCCACCCCCTATTAAGGAAACCACAGTAAGAAATTTCTCCAAAGCCAACTTCATGCTTCTTAAGACAGAAGTAGTGAACTTCATGACACAATTGCAGATGGACAATACAGTTACAACTGCTGAATCCTACACAAATGCGCTCTATAAGCACCTACATGAGTGCATGGATCGTGCTATCCCAAACAGAACCAAGACCTATCCTCCAAAAAAAGGAAGCCAATCTGGTGGTCCCCTGCCATAAACAAACTGTACAACAGAAGGAAGAAACTGTTGCAAAAGAGAGTAAAATCCCATAAGTGGAGGAGCTCCCTGGTCAGCCTCAGTAAGAAGCTGAGATCCCTTATAAGATCCTCCAAAGCTAGCTACGAAAATAAAACTGCCACTAATTCCAAGGACAACCACAAAGTATTCTATAGCTATGTGAAGAATCTCAATGGCAACACCCAGATCTGCTCTGAGTTACAGCACAAAGGCATGAAAATTACAGAACCAACTGATATTGCCAACGTCCTGGCAGATAGGTTCAGTGCTAACTTTACCCCCCCCCCACCCCCACCCCCTAAAGGGCCCATATCTATACAGGAAGAATGCAGAGACCCTGTAATCACAACTACGCAGGTGAAAGCTGCACTCTCTAAAGCCAAAAACACAGCATCCATGGGACCGGAGAACATCCCAGGCTGCGTTTTACACGAACTCTGCTCCCCTATTTAAGCACCATGTTCAATAATAGCCTCGCATCAGGCTTTGTGCCCACTGAATGGCGCACAGCAACAGTTATCCCACTCCACAAATGGGGAGCCACCACTGATCCTGGGAACAATAGACCTATTAGCCTGACGAGCCTGGTCTGCAAAGCCATGGAACGTATCATCATGGAACTCATAAACAAAGACATTGGTAACCTCCAAACTCTAGATCCCACCCAGTTCGGGTTTGTGAAAGGCAGATCATGCCTCCTGAACCTGATCGACTTCTTTGAGGCAGTCAACAAAGCCGTAGATGAGGGTAAAGTGGTTCATACAGCCTATCTTGACCTCGCCAAGGCTTTCGACACCATCCCCCATTCTGGAATTATAGCTAAACTCAATAAACTAGGCATAAATCCTATGTCACAAGATGGGTTGCCAACTGGCTCACTGACAGAACCCACACTGTAAAAGTTGCAGACTCCAAATCTGACCCCAAACCAGTGACAAGTGGAGTACCACAGGGTTCCGTCCTGGGACCACTCCTGTTTGGTATCTACTTCTCTGAAGTACAGGCTAACACAGAAGGCCTCTGGCTAACGAAGTTCACAGATGACTGCAAACTAGGAGCCATAGTCAAATCCCCAAATGATGTGAACATCCTACAGAAGGTCCTCTCTGAGACAGATGCCTGGTGTCAGAGCCATGGCCTCAAGCTCAATGCCAAAAAGTGCAGTGTCATCCCCTTTGGTAAAAATTCTGTACCCATGAACTACCACATAGGCAGCAATCTACTTAACACCGAATGCGTGATAAGAGACCTTGGGACCCAGGTGGACAGTAGTCTCTCCTTTGATAGTCACATCGCCACAGTAGTCAGGAAGTCCTTCTACGTGGCACACCTCATCATAAAAGGGTTCTCGTCCAGGAAAAAAGAGGTCATCGTTACCCTCTACTCATCACTCATTAGACCCATTATAGAGTACAACGCCCCTTTTGGAATGTACCTCACAAGACATCTGCAGCAGCTGGAAAGGCCACAGAAGTACCTTACAAAGAGGATTACTGGACTCAAACAAATGCCCTACATTGACCGCCTCAAACAATTCCAGCTTTACTCCATAGGATATTGCCTACTCAGAGGTGATCTCTGCCTAACATATAAAGCTATGTCAAACCCAGAGCTGTTGGACATGCTACACCTAAAGAAATCCCAATCCCTCCGAGGTACATGCTCCAGGGACCTAAACCTTTCACCACAATAAACAGGACATGCTGGAGGGATATATTCCTATCCCAGAGACTTCCCATACTCTGGAACAGGCTACCCATCTATGTCAAGCAAAGTTCTCCATTAGCACTCTTCAAGAAAAATCTTGATGAGTGGATGGGAAATAGGAAATACACCCCGGGGATCACTTCTGTGTCTCTGCTTGTCAGTGGCACAAGAAAATAACTTTCGTGGGTGGCATAAGCCAGGGAACCTTGTTGGCTAGGCTTGCATAGGCCCTTGGGCCAATAGCCTAGTACCTACCTATGAACCTATAAGTGTGCAATTGTGTGGAAGTGAGGGTTAGAGCGGGGTAGATGAGTTTGGGTTAGGGCGCGGGTGAGGTGAGTGTGCGATAGTGACGGACCTTAGGGTTTGGGTTAAGGTAAGTGGATAGTTAGTGGTGCGTGTATAGTTTAGTGTAGGGTTAGGTGTAAGAATTTAGGTGTATGTGTGTGGATTGCTGTTTGTTTGGTGTGCTTGTGTTGTGTGTATGTGTTTTGGAACAGCAAATTTTTTCCCTAGGAAATGATTCGCTGTTCTGTATGTTCGGTTTTCAGCTTTTGCTGAATAGGGGTCGATATTAGAACATTCGAAGTTTTGAAACTTTGATGTTCTAATACAGACCGTGGATATAAATAGCAAGATACAAGCAGTTAAATGTTTTTAGTCTCTTTAGTTTTATATACAGGTTGGCATATTTTTATCAACCAGAGTCAAAGTTGTGAACAGTAACTAATAAAGAGTTGAAGGATTTATTTGGGAGGGGAAGAGGGCAAGAGTCAAGTGTGATCAGTTAATCCTCCCAACAGAACAAGGAAGTTTAGGATTACCTGAATTGAAGGGATATTTCTACATAGTTAAAGCTGTTGTATACATACAGTGGATATAAAAAGTTTACACACCCCTGTTAAAATGCCAGGTTTTTGTAGTATAAAAAAATGAGACCTCAATAAATTATTTCAAAACTTTTCCCACTTTTAATGTGACCTATAACCTGTACAATTCAATTGAAAAACAAATAAATCTGTTGGGGGAAAAAATATAAAAAATAAAAAACGTACAATACACTGGTTGCATAAGTGTGCACACCCTTAAACGAATGCATTGTTGGGTACACACCCTTAAACGAATGCATTGTTGAAGCACCTTTTCATTTAATTACAACAATCAGTCTTCTTGGGTACACACCTGCCATCAATTAAAGAGACTCTGATTAACCCCAAATAAAGTTTAGCTGTCCTAGTAGGATTTTCCTGACATTTACTCAGTAGCCTGCTACAGCAAAAGCCATGGTTTGCATCAAGCTTACAAAGCATCAAAGGGATCTTACTGTTGAAAGTTATCAGTAAGGAGAAGGGTACAAAAAAATTCCACAGCATTGGATATGCCATGGAACACAGTGAAGACAGTCATCAAAAATTGGAGAAAATATGGGACAACAGTGACGTTGCAAAGAACTGGACATCCCTCCAAAATTGATGAAAGGACAAGACAAAAACTAGTCAGGGAGGCTGCCAAGAAACCTACAGCAACACTGAAGGAGCTGCAGGAATTTCTGGCAAGCACTGGTTGTGTACTATATGTGACAACAATCTCCCGTATTCTCCATGTGTCTGGACTATGGGGTAGGATTGCAAGATGGAAGCCTTTTCTTACACAGAAAAACATCCAGGTCCAGCTAAAATTTGTAAAACAATACATCAAGTCTCCCAAAAGCATATGTGAAAATGTGTTACGGTCTGATGAGACCAAGGCTGAACTTTTTGGCCACAATTACAAAAGGTATGTTTGGCGCAAAAACAACACTTTGCATCACCAAAAGAACACCATTCCCGCGGTGAAGCATGGTGGTGGCAGTATCATGCTTTGGGGTTGCTTTTCTTCAGCTTGAACTGGGGCTTTAGTCAAGGTGGAGGGAATTATGAACAGTTCCAAATATCAGTCATTTTTGTCCCAAAACCTTCAGGTGTCTGCTAGAAAGCTGAAGATGAAGAGGAATTTCACCTTTCAACATGACAATGACCACAAGCATACATCCAAATCAACAAAAGAATGGCTTCAACAGAAGAAAATTAAAGTTTTGGAATGGCCCAGCCACAGCCCAAACCTAAATCCAATAGAAAATCTGTGGGGTGATCTGAAGAGGGCTGTGCACAAGAGATGCCCTCGCAATCTGACAGATTTGGAGTGCTTTTGCAAAAAACAGTGGGCAAATATTGACAAGTCAATATGTGCCACCCTGATAGACTCCTACCCAAGAAGACTGAATTCTGTAATTAAATCAAAAGGTGCTTCAAAAAAGTATTAGTTTAAGGGTGTGCACACTTATGCAACCAGCATATTGTACGTTTTTTATTTTTTATAATTTTTCCCTAACAGATTTGTTTCTTTTCAATTGAAATTTACAGATTATAGGTCACATTAAAGGTGGGAAAAGTTTTGAAATGATTTATTCTGGTCTCACTTTTTTATATCACAAAAACCAGGCATTTTAACAGGGGTGTGTAAACTTTTTATATCCACTGTAACACAAGCAGAAAGCTACAGCTGAACGTGGAAAATGATAAGGATGAACCTGGTGAGGACTTATTTAAGAAACAAGAAAATAATGGGATTTTGGACACAGATAATCATACAGAATATTATATTCATAAAGTAGCAGAAAGTACACTATGAACTAAGTCAACACAGGGGTGGAGAAAGGAGATTTTGCAGATAGGCATGACTGCAATTTGGGGTACAGAGAACAGAAAAGAGGGGGCGGAACCAAGGTATTGGGAACAAATAATTAGAGAAGTAAAGGAAAAGAATGGGAAGAGTCCAAGAAGATATTTGGATTGCAGGCTAGTGACTGCCTTCCCCCTACTGGGGACTGACATCAAGATACAGAGAAAAAGACAGGGATCGGGGGATCCTAAAAGAAAGACCTGCACTGCTTGAGTTTTTAATTGAATCTAGAACAGAAGCTGCTGTTTAAAAAGGGATAATTAGTAGAGCATACAAAATATTGCACAATAGCTATAGGACTTGATCAAAAGAAGTCAGAAAATATTTGGAAGAGAGACTAAATATGCAATTCACAAAGACATATGCCTGTCTCCCAATCCATCCATCCATCCTCAACCCCTTTTCCCATTTTGCACATGGGATCGGGGTGTCATCTCTGCAGTGAGAATCATCTTGAGACAAGGTTTACATCACTAGATGGCTAGCCCTGCAGTCGTAGTTCATTCGTACCACTCACTGGCATACACATTCTCACCTACAGTCAATTTAGTGTATCGAATCCACCTACTGCATGTCTTTGGAAATGTTGGAGGAAACCGGAACACCTGGAGGAAACCAATGTGACCACAAGGAGGATATGCATACTCTGCACAGAAGGCACCCAAGCAGAGAGTCGAACCAGACAGCCTCTTGCTGTGATGTGACAACACCATCTGCTGCACCACAGCGGCCAACCCCGGCCACATGCAAGTCTCTCAAGTGTGCAGTAAAATCTAGAAGACTTAGGATTTTTGCCTGGAAGTGTTTACATAGATATTTTTATACCCCAAGTACACTCCATAGAATTTTTGCTCAGGTAGATGGCAAATGTTACAGATGTGATGGGGAAGAATAACTGGGTACATATGTTTTGGGAGTGCAATATGTTGGCAGACTTTAAAACCTCCCTACGAAGTACTCTTTCAGTAATACTGGGTGAGCAAATGAATAAAATTAAGGAAATTAATTTTTTTTTTGAGCTAGGATACAGGATCTGAACTGCCTAAACAAAGTAAGACTTTGTTAAGTTTAACTTTGGTGGGTGTTAAACAAGCAATTACTAGGAAATGGAAATCAAAATCTAAACCAACTATACTTGAAAAAGTGAATATTGTAACAGAGAAAAGAAAGAACTGGAAATGGGACCATTACAAAAAGATAGGAGTAAATTGCATAGAAAAAATGGAAATTGTGAGAACAATATATGCAGAAAAAATGCTTTGAGGGAGGAAAAAAGTTTAACAGAAGGTAGGAATTTACTGCTTTGTGTAATGTTGCTCAAATTATACATATCATATATTGTTATATATCTTATAATGTTTTGTAAATGCGAATCTGTTAATATGGTTTGATTACTTTTATATAATTGTAAGTTTGCCTGTTATAAATATGGGCTGAAAACCAAGCAGCTGTGGCAAGCCACAACAGTCTTTTTGTCATCAGAGGCTTGGGCCTAAACTTGGGTGTGTCATCGGATAGTTGAGCCTCTGGTTGTGAAAAGGCAGACGCAGCCCAAATCCAGTCAAGTCAGAACTTCTCTCAGAAAAATATATGGGGTACTCTGCTCTCCTCCTAGTAATGAAGATCCAGATGTGAGAAATTGGTGCTGTCCAGCAGTTCCAGACCCTATTGACACCTGTGTGTACTCATCCTGAGCAGATTCTGTGCAGTAGACAGAGTCCTCAGCCCCATCAGAGGGAGCTGTGAAAGTTCCTCACCTTCTTCACCCATCTCAAAACTTGGACCTCTGTCAGATACAGAAAGGGTGTCATCTGGTTCTTTAGCAGTGCCATAGTGGACATAAGCCACTCTATATACTTTTGCAAAGATTCATCCGTAAACTTAATTGTGCAAGTACTGAAATAAGTGCACTAGGGACATTTCGGCACTTTGTGCTCCAGACTCAAGAAAAACAAGCAATAATAGTGAAGTCCCAGTGGAGAATCTGCTTTCCACACTCTAAGCAAACCTTAGATTTGCCTAACATCTAACAAATCCAATTAACACAGCAAAGGTTTTTCTCCAAAGAGGTACTTGGCTTTATGAAGTCTTCTAGCTTTGGACCAACCAATGGAATGATAGATGCTGGTGCTTTGGACTCCCACAAGAACTGAAAAAAATTGGACCAGCTCATTATACTCTGATATCCTGACATAAAAAAGGTGGGTGCTTGCTGGAGCTGAGGAAAGAAAAACATCTCTGCTATTTAGGCAAGCTTTGGGCTTCTGAAAGGCAGGACATCTTCATAATGATTACTGAAAATGTAAAACAAACTGTGAGCATCAAATGGGTCCATTGATTGAAAGATGACTAATGATCATCAGGCAGTGGGGCTTAAAAAAGGACATTTAGTTCAATCACAAAAAAGTGGTCATTGTTGTGGCTTGGCATGGAAGGGCAACAGCAGGTTGTCTCAGCACTAAAAGATGAAATGCATTACTGGGATCATTCTTTCACTTTCATCACAATCCAACTTCAGACAGATACAAAGAAGGTGGCTATTTTGCAGGGGTCTATAGGGAGGTAGAGTATATGTAAAGAACAAAGAGTTATGTGTATAAGCAAAAAGCTGAAATTCATTACTACGCTTCTCTGACTTGCATTTTCTTCACAATCACACATTAGAAATGTGCACAGAAAGTATCTTATTTTGTAGGGAGACTATGTATAAAACCAAAGGTCATTTTTATGACTCATGCACAACAAATATTGATATGGCTGGTTTCAGGGAAGGGGGTTGTGTATATATCTCCAACAGCAACATGTTGAAAGAAATTACTGCAGTCATTGTTTACTTCACTTATCTCACAACCTAACATCAGGAGTGTGCACAAAAGCTGGGTGTCTTTTGAGGGTAGGGGAGATGAGGCATGCTTTGCATGAAAGCATATGAACAGTACACAAATACTCTCTAACAAAAATGATAGTCCTTGCTGGGTCAGTGTTATCTGTCTAAGCACATGTTAAAATAGGTTATCACGGCCAATATTTTTTTCATTTTCTTCACAATGACATATCAGATGTATACTGAACATGAGTATCTTTTTAGGGCAGGACATGAAAGCAAAGAACAGTTATTGGATCACTTCTGAGTTGTTACTAATCTGGTTTCTTGGGTGCGTACCTGTCAAAGAGCAATATGACCACTGTACTTATGTGATGACATCACAATCATGGGTGGTATACCTCCTCTGAAAGGGTATGCTCCACTGGGACAGGATGCATGGGTTTTGTTGCCAGGTATCTTACTTGAAGTTCCTGAATTGTTTTTATTCCAAACTTCCTTATGAGAACTGACTTGTGGCCACCTGTATACAACTAGCACATTCGGCATGACACTATACCAAGGACTCACATATCAAGGTGAAATTAGTGTCCATAATATACAACTCGTTCAAGCCTACAATGTCTTTTTTGTGTACTTCCAGTTAACACCTATAGCTCCTTATGGTGTAAAGACCTTTCTTGGGTCTGTCGTTTTTAACTAAAACTTACCATGTTATAAATAGATTAGAAAGTGCAAGGATTAACTAATAAAATTGCACTAAAATTGTTAATCTGGGATGTCCTACAGTAAAAAAGCCTTGATTATCTTAAGCATTTTAAGTTTATTTTTCAGAAAATTCTCTAGAATGCAAGGAGGTGTGTAGGCTGTAAGAGGTGCAACATTCCACACTTGTTGTTGTTATTGTTTTTGTTTCTGCTTTTCCCAGTTAGGGGTCGCCACAGCGGAACTCCAGTCCGCTAATGATTGTCAGTCGAATTTTATGGTGCCGAGGTGCCAGCTAGACGCCTAACCTTCAATGAAGGCACATCCATTCATGCATGTCTTTCGGACACGACTCGACTGCGGGGAGGACATGCAGACTCCACACAGTATGTGCTCCAGCCGAGAATCGAACGGGAGAACCTCTTGCTGTGAGGCGACAAAGCTGCCGCTGCACCACCGCGGCTTCCGTGCAACATTCCACACTACATAGATGTTAATGAGATAATTGATAAGCCCTCTTTAGACCAGAAGCAAAAAGACTTTTATTTTACCCTCCAAAGTAAAATTTATTTTACTTCATATAGAATAAAGATTACAATATTTGTATTATAAAAGGCAGTCTGTGCCATGTAAATCAGACTCAAGAGAATAGCATGTCGTGAGTGTATTGAATATCAAAGAATATTATTAGGATATGCTTTCTGTGTACTGACATATGGCGTCTTACATATAGCTAAGTAAATCCAGTGTTTCAAAGGGCTTCTGTTATCACAGTCTCACACTACACTTGGTTTCTACCTGTATTATATCTAACCTCTGCACAAAAAGCCAAGTAAAACTAATTCCAAGAGTTCCAATAATTCCAATCCATCTCCCAGTGTTTAGAAGTAAAAAGCCTGTACATTTTCACAAACAATAGTTTCTCTTGTAAAAAAAACACCACCTATAATGCAATGCTTTCTTTCAGCTAAGGTGGCTGTCTCAAAGTTAACATTGAACAGTACTGAAATTCCAGAAGGTAGAATATTAGACTTGGGTGAATTTAATAGCCAGTCCCATGTTACTACTACTATAATGTTTCATACAGAAATCAGAAAAAGGGGTCTGACATACTGCTTTTAATAAACATGCACCAGCAGAATTGGTACTTAAAACTTTACTGCCACAGTCTCCACTGTTGCTGTGCTGAAAAAGAAGTTATGTTCTTACCATAACGTTCCATGTGAATTGTTCATCTCGCCTTTGTTCTTACACACGGGTTCGGAGCCGATACTCGGCTCCGAGTCGGCCACGTCACAAGCTCTGCATCTCGGAGAAAGCTCGAGGCACAGTTCTATCCCATGATCCTCCGGTACTATCCCTCAGATCTAGTTTGCAAACACCCGAAGAGTACCCACAACCATTGCGCTCAAACGCACTGAAGCATACACAGCAAGTGAAACGCTATCCTCACTCATAACACAGATATGAACCTAACTTGTCGTCCACTAAGGGAACAGACAATTTTGTAACCTAGAGAGAGATGAACCAGCATCTAGTCCTACCCGTTCTTCCAGAATGCGGAGAGGGGATGGAGGGAGGGAATGTAAGAACAAAGGCGAGATGATCAATTCACATGGAACGTTATGGTAAGAACATAACTTCTTTATGTGAAATTGTTCGATTTCACCGTTTGTTCTTACACACGGGTAGCGTCCCTAGCTCCTTTACCCCGGGTGGCTCAAGGAAGAACGTTCCTGAGAACAGTGGAACCAAATAATGCCCTGTCCCTGGAGTTTCTATCAACTTTGTAATGAGTAATAAATGTGTGCAGTTTTGCCCAAGTTACCGCCGCACAGATGGTGTCTAATGGCAAATGAGCATCATGGGCCAAGGAAGTAGACACCGCCCTCGTAGAATGAGCCTTAGTCTTAAACGGAAGTGGCTGTCTGGATTCGGAATGGACAAAATTTATGCATTCTGAAAGCCACTTGGATAAAGTACCTTTTGTCACCGCCATCCCTTTCCTCTGATCAGCATATGACACAAACAGTTGGACCGATTTTCTGTCTACCTTAGTTCGGTCCAAATAAAACCTCAGCTGTCTGTGAACGTCTAACTTGTGCAGCATATATTCCAATTTGTTAGAATGTTTTTTGAAGAAAGGAGGCAGTTCAATAGACTGATTAATATTTAGGACTGAGCACACTTTTGGAAGAAAGGATGGGCTAGTACGTAATGTCACTCTATCCGGATGAAAAATCATGTAAGGGGGCCGAACAGACAATGCTTGTAATTCTGAAATCCTACGAGCCGAATTGATCGCCACAAGAAAAAGAGTTTTCCACGACAAGTACTTGAGTGGAGTTGTTGACGCTGGCTCGAATGGGGACAACAGGAGCCGGGATAGCATTAAGTTCAGATTCCATGGCACAACCGGATCCCGAAAAGGTGGGCGGAAGAGAAAGGTGCCTTTCATAAAGGCTTTGCAAAGTCGGTGGGACATGAGAGATTTTTTCCCCTTCACCAACATGGAAGTTAGATATGGCAGCAAGTTGTACTCTGATTGTAGAATTCGAAGCTCCGTCGTGAAAAAGAGTAGAAAGAAATTCTAATATCTTGTGTATTGGGGCCACTAACGGGTCTATACCGTGTTGTGAGGTCCAATACGCAAATCGTTTCCATTTGCTCCTGTACAGTTTCCTAGTGGAAGCTTTATGGGAAGACACAATTATATGTTGAACTGCTGGGGACAAGAGATCCGACCTGGCTAAGATGGGAAGCGGAGCAGCCAAGCTGTCAGTTTGAGGGACCTGAGAGATGGGTGAGGAACTCCCGACGAGTGCGTCAATAGATCTGGCACTGAGTCCAGAATCCACGGCTCCTCCACCTGGTGGGTTCGAAGAAAGGGGAACCAGATTTGTCGAGGTTAGAATGGGGCTATCACAATTATAGTCCTTTCCAGATGTTTGGCTTTCTGCAAGAATCTGGGTATGAGTGGAACAGGAGGAAAGGCATATAGGAGACCCGGGGGCCAATCGTGTACCAGTGCGTCCCTGGGGGCACCCCCAGGAGGGAGTAGTAGGGCAAAATAGCTTCTGCACTTGGCATTCAGGGGGGGATGGAAATAGATCGCAGCAAGGCTGGCCCCACTTGAGGTTTGAGGGACCACTCGTGAGGCAACAGGATGGCTCTGCTCAACCTGTCTGCAATGACATTGGACGTCCCTGGGATGTGCATTGCTATCAGAAAGCATCCGGTGGATACAGCCCATTGCCAAATTCTCAGGGCCTCTCTGCATAACGGGTAAGACCTGGTTCCTCCCTGTTTGTTGATGTACCAGATCACAGACATGTTGTCCATCTGAACTGTCACCGTTCCTAGAGGTAAAGAGTCGTGAAAGTGTTGCAACACTAGAAACACCGCCCTGAACTCTAGGACATTGATGTGCAGGTTGTACTCCAACTTGGACCATTCTCCTTGGACAGTTCTCCCCTGAAAAAGTCCCCCCCACCCTATCAGGGAAGCGTCCGTGGTTATTGTAGCTGTCGGACTGGGTAGTACAAATGGTCGGCCTATTTTCAGATCCTGACTGTGTAACCACCATAGAAGATCCCGTTTGCAAGAGTTTGTGAACAGGACGTTGTGCGACAATGGGAGGAGTTGGAAGGACCACTGAGTGAAAAGCAGCCACTGAAGAACTCTCATGTGCATCCTGTCTAGGGGGACTGCGATAAGTGTAGCTGACATCATTCCCAGGACCTTTAGAACTTGTGCTGCGGGAACTCTCTTGTTTTGAAGTAGGATTGAGATTTGATCCTTGAGGGCTGATACTCTTGCCTGGGGTAGTTTGATTAGAG
Source organism: Protopterus annectens (assembly GCF_019279795.1). Taxonomy (NCBI): domain Eukaryota; kingdom Metazoa; phylum Chordata; order Ceratodontiformes; family Protopteridae; genus Protopterus; species Protopterus annectens. Next base: position 1,228,191,686 of record NC_056744.1, read on the forward strand.
CCAGAGAAGTATCTATTTCTGCTCCTATGAATGAAATATGCTGTGAGGGCGATAAGACAGATTTTTCGAAATTGACTGTGATGCCTAAGTTGGAACACAGATTTATGATGTAATCTCTGGCCTGTACGAGATGATGCTCGGTGGTGGCGGTAAGGAGCCAGTCATCTAGATACGGAAACACTCGGAATTCTAACCGTCTCAGGTGAGATGCCACTACTGCCATGCATTTGGTGAACACCCTGGGGCTGAAGTGAGACCAAAGGGCAGAGCCCGAAACTGATAATGACTGGCTCCCAGCCGAAAGCGCAGGTGATCTCTTGACGCTCTGTCCATTTTGATGTGGTAGAACGCGTCCTTGAGATCTATAGAGCACATCCAGTCGCCCTCCTGTAAAAAGGGAAGGATCGACTGTAGCGTGACCATCCGGAATTTTTCCTTCTTTACGAAGGTGTTGAGTCTGCTGAGGCCCAATATTGGCCTCCAGTCCCCTGTTTTCTTTGGAACTAAAAATAACCTTGAGTAAGTTCCGGATCCTATTTGGTCCGCTGGGACTGGTTGGATGACTCTGTTTATGAGCAGCCTTTCTATTTCTACGACTGCTTGATCCAGCAGACTGGGTGGGACATCTGGGAATCTTTTGGGGGTAGGGGGAAATTTTTGAAATGGAACAGCGTAGCCTCTGGTAATTATGCTTTTTACCCAAGAATCTGAAGTGAGATTTAGCCAGGCCTCTGGGTATAAAGCCAAGCGACCCCTGACCGCCTCCAGAGCAGGACAGCCGGGCCTCCTTTCAGGAGCGCTGGAAGGGCTTTCCAGGGATAGTATCCCTGTCGCCCTGGTTTTGCTCCCCCCTCCTCTGCCTCTGGAGGGGGGATCACTCTGTGTGGACTGAAAGGACCCCTGAGTCTTCCGGAACCACATTTGTCCGTCTCTTTGCCCTTTGGGGTATGGTCTAGATGGGGCGGGAAAACGGACCCTTACGGCAGACAGGTGTGAGCAAGAAGGGAAGACCCTAGTGAGAGTCTCCTTTACTTTCGGTCCAAAAAGGGAGGCACCATCAAAAGGGGTATTAGTAAAGGAAGACTTGAAGGCTTCCGCAAAGGAGCAAAGGCGCAACCAGGATTGTCTCCGCAGAGCAATCGCTGAGGCTGCAGCTCTAGTCGACTCTTCGGCTGCATATGAAATGAGCCTCATGGACGAGTTAACTATGGAATTGAGGGTGTTGATTTGTGCCGCTACAGCCTACGCAGATAAACGCCGCCTCTTATGGGAACTTCACCTCCAGCCAAAAGATGGGACAGTTCAACTTGTCTACTATGTCTGGCGATGTTTCGGAGGACGTTTATCTTTTTTCTGGAGCTAAACCTAAGCGCATACAACCCTCTAGGACATATTCCACGGCAGTTGGTTCAAAATCAGTGGTACAAAAAGATACGAGACAGCAAGGTAGACATCAGTTATCGGATACAGACAATGGTATGTCTAATTATAATGTTTTCAACTTGGACAATTTTTTAAAAATGCCTTATGAATTCCGTACTGACGACTACAATAAGGAACATTTCCAAGTTAATAATACTAACAGCACATTAAAGGACATGGTTTATAACTTTGGAAAAAAACTCAATAACATTAAAGCCATGCAGATGGACAATATGTATCTTAGAAAATGCATAGATTGTGGTATCATACCCATGGGGTTACGTTTTTTCAAACAACCCATGGGTGTGGAACTTAATGAGGCCAATATACGTATATGTAACAAAATGTTTGATGGTTTTGGCATACAGTTTATGGAATTTATTATATCTTGTAACAACAGCAAGTTAAGCTTGTTATTGAAGGAGGTGGAAGAACTTAATACGTCTATAACAAGTGACTTGTATCCACAGTAGAAGAGTTACATGTTAAACAGTTCCACTATGCTGAAACCAATTGTAAAAAGATGTTCGATAGAAAATGTAAAAAGTTTTTTAGAGATACCAAACAATATCAGAATGCAACTGCGTACAAATGGAACAAAAGGGGATATGTAAGAACTGAGTACAGTAGCAATGCTAGGGGTGGGGAGGCAGACAATCACGAACAACATAGAGTGGATTTTCATAATACTGATTTTTTTAGAGCTGGAACAGTATGGGAGGGGGAATCGCCCATGGGAAACTCGGCACCAGGGACAGAGGGAATGGAACAATTGGAAGCCGTACAGAAAACAATGACCAATACTGGAATTATGGTCACTGATGGGGTCGTGTATAGTGCAGGGGATTTCAAAATTTACAACTATACAGAACATCCAGTAGATATTGAAATGTTTTCTACTTTTTCTAAAGGTATGAAATATATACCCAGGAGAAAGTTTGATATAGTGGACACACTGGTTGAGTTTAAAAAATAGATGAGGAAGCTCAATCTGGGTATATTTTTTCGGGAGTCTAACCCTGGAACCACGAATATGAGTGGTCTGAGGAGGAAAAGTACGTTTACCCCCCCCATGAACAATACTCATCAATTTTGAAAAAGTAGTCAGTAAGAAAATTTATGAATTATATAAACATGTACAGAAAGATAGATGTAGAAGTAATTGGAGTTCTACTGACGAGGCTATCTTAACTACACTTTGTGATATTTACAATATCAGAATCATGACACTTGACAAAGGGGGAGGTGGAGTCTTGTTTGATATGGACACTTATATACAAAGAATATTTGATATTTTGAATACATCAGACCAATACGAGGTTTCCTCGCTAAATCAGATTAATATAGCCCATAGAAGGATTGACTTATATCTGGAAGAGTTTTTATTGGATGAACGTATTACTCAGGATTTATACAACTTTTTAAAGGTTGAATACCCCACTTTAGCAACTATCACGGGGATACCCAAAGTACACAAAAACATTCATGACCCCCCATTTAGACCTATTATTTCTGGAAGTCGTAGCAAAACCTTCCCTTTTGGCAAGGTAGTTGATCAATGGTTAAAACATATTTATCCGAAGATATCACATTTAATCAAAGATTCTTGGGAATTTCTTGGGAAGTTCAAACATGAATTATGGAATATGGATTTACTTTTTGTTACAATTGATATAAAAGATTTATTTTCATGTATACCTAGGACGGAAGGTATAAATAGGTTTATTAACAGTCTGAACAAGCATAGTGGACTAGAATGGGATAAGATAGATCTCCTACCTGAATTTATGAACCTGGTTCTTGACCACAACTATATTTTTTTTGAAGAAGAGTACTACAAACAAATAACAGGGGTCACTATGGGGGCAGTATGTGCCCCCATTTATGCAAATATGGTTCTCTTAGATTGGGAGGAGGAATACATCCTATATACACCATGGATGGAGCAAATGGCTTGTTATGTCAGGTATTTGGATGATTTATTTATTTTATGGACAGGAAAGGAGAAGAATCTGATATGATTTATAGAATATATTAATGGAACTACTTCCTATTTACAATTTACACATAATACTAGTAAGATAGGTAAGAACAACCAAAAACTCCTTAGGAACACAATACCAACTGGTAAATCAACGAAGTAAGATGTCCAGGCGTCAGACCAAAGTACAGAAAAAGATTTTAATATGCAGCTCCACCAGCAAAAAGCGTAAAAACATAAAACATCCAAATTTCGTCAAGCGCTTTCACCCGGGCCCTCCTAGGCTTTATCAAGACTAGTAAGATAGGTATCAATTACTTAGATACATACATTTTTAGTGATGGCACTACTTTCCAGTCTAAGATATACAGGAAAGACACTTTCTGTAATGCCTATCTGGAATACTCAAGTAATCATCCATATAAGCAGAAAAAAAGTATACTGAAATGGCAATGTATTAGGGCAGCTAGAATGACTTCCAGAAAGGATGACATGATTGAAGAAATGAAATTTATTGGCCAATTGTTTAGTCAAAGGGGCTATCCATCATCAGTGGTTAAGGATGTCACTGAATATGTGACTAATGAATGGGGAAATAAATATCCACCCTTATTGGGGAGGGAATTTTCACCACACAATCTGGTTAACAAAAAACAAATAGGAGATAATTATCAAAAGGCCTATATACTACAGTATGGACAACATGTGGGAGAAATCAGGAATATTCTGGAGACCAACTGGAATATGGTGGAATAGTCCACCAGATCTATCTTATCCCATTCTAGTCCACAATACTTGTGACGAAGGGATTAGTGATAAAATAGGAGATAAACCTACCTTCGTCTACAAAACAGGGATGAATTTAAAGAGAATGATCAAGGTTAAAACTAATAATCGTTATAATGATGGGAATAAAAGTGTGACAGGGACCAATGTGGACACTGTAATCAATGCTCATTTATTTTACAGACTGACAGTCTGCATCTAGACAATAACATCAAAAGTAAAATATTTTTCAAAAAAGGAAACTGTCAGACCCAACATATAGTATATCTGGGAAAATGTATGTCTTATCCTAGTTTTTATGTTGGGAAAACTGACAGACAGTTACGCAATAGAATATATGACCATACATACTGCATTAAGAAGAAGGACCAGAATAATGAATTATATAGGCACCTGGTAGAGAGTGAGGGCTGTAATTCATTCAAATTTGCCATTCTAGAAGTGGTTAGGAACAAGGGTGTGATATCAAATCTATCCTAGGGGAGAAAGAGATTCAATGGCAGATTAGACTGAATGCAGCCAGTCCACCAGGCATCAATGAGTATATTCCCACCAAACCTTTATTAAGAAATTAAACTATGGTATATGAATGAATTTATGTTGTTCGTTAGTACTTTATGTATACATTTTATCAATTTAATATATAGGAATATATTATATTTATTAGTAAGGATTTTTATCACATTCAAATTTATGAAGGTTTTAGTATTATATTAATGAATTTTATTTAATTATATAATTATTCATCAGTTTATATGATAAAAATGAGATTGTTGTTTTGTGCTTTTAAATTTTAATGAATGCTTGATTGGTTAGGTAATTAGATAATTAGTTTTTTTGGCAGGCGTTTAGAAAGTATTTAAAGTATAGTATTGAATATGTAAGTTGTTCTGAAGAAATCTACGTTGAGTAGATGAAAGCGCTTAACCTATTGCTTATGTACTTCGCTCAATAAAGGATTTGGATACTGTGGATCGTGGTGTTTCATTCAGAGGAGCAGTTTTTTCGATCGTTGGTTGTTTTATTGCTGGATTCCCTGGATACATTCTTGTGTGCCGTTACATTGTCAGAGACAGCAGCATCTGTGTTACCCTGTAGAGTATCTCCTAGCTCTTTCAGGAGATCTCTCTGTAGTCGCGTGAAATGTGTAAGGTAGTTCAGCGATCGCATAGCAAAAGTCGCAGAACTAAAAACATGCTTTCCGTACCCATCCATAGTCCTGGAATCTTTGTTAGGAGGATGGACAGAGGAAGATGCTTCAGACATTTCCTTCTTAGTGGCCGCTGCCACCACCATAGCATCCATCGGGACTCCTTTGGTAAGATACGCCTTGTCCTGAGGGGCTGTAATGTATTTATTCAGTCTACGAGGGACTGGTTCCACTGTATCAGGCATCTCCCATGCCCTTTGAGTTATCAAGTCCATCAATTTGTCGTAGGGCGGGGTCACCCAGGAGGTAGAAGGTCGAGCCCCAAATGCCTTCAGCAACACCGATTCGTCCTCAGTAAGGGCAAGGGTCTGCCAGTCTCTCCTCTGTTTCAGAACCTCTAGGATGTCAGCAAAAGAGACATCCTCAGAAGGGGACTGTGGGGACCCCTCTGATTCATCCAAATCAGTGTCCGAAGTTAAGGATTCCTGTGGGGAATCGATGTGCCTCCTCTTGCACAATTTTTTCCTCGGTACCTCCTCAGAGGGGTCATCTGGGGAAGCTGCCGAGGAACAAGGGACACCCTCTGGGGCTAGCTGAGGCATTGGGTCTCTACGCTTAGTTGGGACCGATGGTACAGAAGCAGAACGCGGCCCCTTAGGGGAAGGAGAAGAATATTCCGATGAAGTCAAAGTCTGTTCAGACAAGACCTTCCTCATGATGTCGAAGGCTCCGGTGTCCCAGCCCAAGGACCCCACCGGGTCCGAAGAGGCCAGTAGTTTCCCCGAGACCGGGACCACGGGCTCCAATCCAGAGGACGGAGCCGAACTAATCTGAGCCGAGGCTCCAACCAAGGAACCAAGGAAAGAACGTCGGCTCCGAGACTCTTCGATAGGCTCCGAAGGTGTCGAGGTCAATGGTGCCGATCGCACTCCTGGAGGCTCTGGCACTGGGGGTTCTACAATCATCGGATCCTCGACTCCCAGCTTCGATGACTCGACGGGTCTCGGAGGAGGATCTGTCGAAGACATTGGGAGGGCTTCCAGTTTCGAAACCAATTGGGACGAAACCGCAATCAGTTTGGATAGAGCCGTGTTATCCATGAGCTTCTGTACCACTCGATCCACATCAGTGTCGGACAGCGGCCTAGAAGAACGGGTTGAAGGGACCGAAGTCATCACCGAGCGAAGGATCGAAGGTGGTGGCATCTCTGACACTGGCTCCAAGACCTGAGCCTCGATCAGAGACAAACATTCGATGCTCGGCCCCGAGGTCTGTGGAGCCAGGGACCGAATCTTGTATGAGGTGCTCGGAGCCGATGACTTGGGCTCCGATATCTTAGAGGACTTAGATCCCTTCGAAGACTTAGATGCTAGATCAGCCTTCTCCAGGGCATCTTGGAATTCAGGTTTCAATAACCCTCTATCAACCAACGTCCTGCGCCTCTCCATCATGACCCTCCCACTGAAGGAATGACACATGGAACAGTCTTCCTGCAGGGGGAGAGGGCCAAGACAGTAGACGCAGGAAGAATGGTTGTCCGTAATGGACATTTTTTGTCCACATTGGCACCTTTTGAACCCTGACTTTACCTTTTCAGCCATGTTCAAAGGAATTTAAACACTACCTTAAACTATGTAGATAAACACTGCACACTAGCTATCTACTACTAAATGACACTACACACTTTTTAAACTAGCTAATAAGAATATTTTTTCTAAAACTATATATTTATATATTTACATAATAGAAACTACTAAATCACACTGCACACTCTAAACTATTTACTATGTAAATATATCTAAGTATATGGATAAACGAACACACAGTAATAAACAACTGTCAGAGCCCTGACAGGGTCAAATAGGCCTCATCCTAAAGAAAGAAAATTTTTATTATTGTAAGTAAAACGCACACGTGTAAATATATTTACGCACACACTAACACTATACTACTCTGATTTACTATAAACCACACAAAAGAGCTATATATATAAAAATACAAAAAACTTCTACTGGCCCGAGCCTCTCTTCGATGCGAACCGTTACAGCGGCAAACTAGATCTGAGGGATAGTACCGGAGGATCATGGGATACAACTGTGCCTCGAGCTTTCTCTGAGATGCAGAGTTTGTGATGTGACCGACTCGGAGCCGAGTATCGGCTCCGAACCCGTGTGTAAGAACAAACGGCGAGATCGAACAATTTCACATCTTGTGTTTACTATGCAAAGTCCAAAAAATGGCTTAGAATGATTCCCTAGTAAGGTATCATTTTATTTTTTTTTTATTTTACTTTTGTTAACCGGGAAAATCCAACTGGACTGGGTCCATTTTCAGTGGAGGCCCAGGGAGAAAAGTTCCACAAAAAAGATAACAGTAACAATGTTGTAATAATACAAAATACATAAAAAAATACATTTTCAAGGAAGAATACAACAGTTGAGATGCATAAAAAAGTTATGTACCTACCATAACGTTCCATGTTAGTTGTCTTCATCTCGCTTTCTTTCTTGCTTGTTGGTATCAGAGCCGATCCTCGGCTCCGACTCGGCCATCTTCTATAGCTCGAGAGCTGTTTACTGGCTCGAGGCTACCCCTTATCCCATGATGCCTAGCGCTAGCTACCCAGATCATAGCTAACCCCAGCCATAACTATATAATGAACCCCTCCAAGCAAAAGGTTGAGCATACCTGTCATACTCTCTAAGTCAGTAGAGGAAACAAACCAGAAACCTGAACTCCTCTCGGTCCAATAAGACAGTGGGATGGAGGGGGGGACACAAAAAAGAAGGTGAGATGAAGACAACTAACATGGAACTTTATGGTAGGTACATAACTTCTTTATGTTAAGTTGTCTATCTCACCTTCGTTTCTTGCTTGTTGGGACAGCGTCCCTAGCACCTATGATCCTGGGTGGCTCATTGGAACAGACTCTTCAGAACAGTGGAACCAAAGTTAGCTCTACTCCTGGAGACCATGTCTAACTTGTAATGAGAAATAAAGGTATGAGGATTTGCCCACGTGGCAGCGGCAGAGATAGAGTCCATGGGCAACCTAGACTGGAAGGCTACAGAGGTGGCCAAAGCCCTAGTAGAATGACCTTTCAGTTTGATAGACAACTCTTTGTTTCTTAGTTGATAGATGAAGGTAATAATGTGAGACAACCATCTGGACAGGGTCACTTTGGAAACTGGAAGACCCTGTCTGCCCCTAGCATAGGAAAGGAAAAGTTGGTCCGACTTTCTTATATCCTTCGTTCTATGCAGGTAAAAACACAATTGTCTATGAACATCCAAAAGGTGTAATTTGTATTCTGCTTTGGTGTGGTTAGAGAAAAACACAGGGAGGTCTATAGATTGGTTTAGATTATTTTCTGAAAAGACTTTCGGAGCAACCCTGTCCTTATGAAAAACTAAGTACGGAGGATGAACACTTAGTGCCTGAAGTTCCAAGACACGTCTGGCTGAGGTAATAGCTACCAGAAAGAGAGTTTTCCAAGATAGAAACTTAATGGAGCATGATGCTGCCGGTTCAAATGGGGGCATAACCAAGGAGGTTAGTACCAAATTAAGGTCCCAAGGAGGAGGGGGATCTCTCACTGGAGGCCTAAGGAGAGTAGTCCTTCTGAGAAAGACTTTACACAACTTATGAGACATAATGTTTAGATTAGAAAACCCAACATGAAAGTTTGAGATGGCCGATAGTTGAACCCTGATTGTGGCAGAAGCGGACCCAGAATGAAAAAGCTCTGTTAGGAACTCCAAGATTTCGTGAACTGGGGCTGAAAAGGGATCTATGTTCCTAGCCTCTGCCCAACAAGAGAAATGTTTCCATTTGCTAGCATAAGTCTTCCTAGTAGCGGATTTGTGAGAGGAGACAATAATCTCACGCACAGCCTGGGAAATGCTGGGAAACCTGGCTAGGGTTGGAATTGGATCAACCAAGCTGTGAGCTGGAGTGTTTGGAGGGATTGATGCAGCTCTCCTGATTGATGAATCAGCAGATCTGGAATAGGATCCAGAGTCCAGGGCTGCTCGAGGAGGTAACAGTGCAGGAACAGAAACCATATCTGTCGAGGCTAGTAGGGGGCAATGAGGATCATTTTGCAACCCAATGGAATAGCTTTCTGTATGAGTTTGGGTATAAGAGGGAACGGTGGGAAGGCATAAAGAAGTCCCTGAGGCCAATCGTGGACTAGAGCATCTCTGGGAGGGTGGCTGGGAAGCAGTAAAAGGGAGAAGTAGTTGCTGCATTTGCTGTTGAAGGGGGTGGCAAACAGATCACAGCAAGGCTGTCCCCATTTGCAGAAGATCAGATCTGCAACTACCAGATTCAGAGACCACTCGTGAGGCATGAGAATAGCTCTGCTGAGCCTGTCCGCTATGACGTTGGACTTCCCAGGGATGTGCATTGCAATCAGAAATCGTTGGGAGGAAATCGCCCACTGCCAGAGTCTGAGTGCTTCTCGACATAGGGGGTAGGACCTGGTTCCGCCCTGCTTGTTGATGTACCACACCAGTGACATGTTGTCCATTTGAATTCCAATGGTCGCAGAAGGGAGAGAGTCCTGAAGGGCTTGCAACGCTAGGAGCACAGCTGTCATCTCCAAGACATTTATGTGCAGATGGTACTCGTGAGGCTGCCAAGTGCCTTGGACTGTCCTACCCTGATAATGCCCCCCCCCCCACCCTATCAGTGAGGCATCTGTGGTCACTGTGGCAACCGGAGGGGGCTGGATGAATAGTCTGCCCTGAGACACTAGTGGGGAGACCATCCACCAGGAAAGGTGCCTTTTGCATGTTTCTGTAATCATGATCATGTGAGACATGCGGAGCTGTTGAAAGGACCACTGTGTGAAAAAAAGCCACTGAAGAATTCTCATGTGAAAACGGGCCAGACGTATCAGAAGAATTGCCGCTGCCATAGAACCCAGAGTTTGAAGGATAACCTGACTTGTACCCTTTTGCACTACATGAGGATATGAACTTGCTACCGAATTGTGGCCACCCTGTCTGGCGGTAGCCTTGCGGACATACTTCTTGTATTTAAAATCTGCTCCTATATAGGTAATAGATTGACAGGGCAACAAGGCAGATTTTTTGAAATTTATAGTAATGCCTACCTGGGCACAAGTTGTAATTGTACAGTCCCTGGCTTGAAGGAGTTGATGCCTGGTAGTAGCAGTAAGGAGCCAGTCATCTAGATATGGAAACACCTGGAATCCTTGACACCCTCAGGTGAGCCGTGACTACTGCCATGCATTTGGTGAACACCCTGGGAGCTGTGGTGAGACCAAAGGGCAGAGCTCTGAACTGGTAATGACTGGCTCCCAGCCGGAAGCGAAGGAACCTCCTGGAGTGCCTGTCCATTTTGATGTGATAGTATTCATCCTGAAGATCTATTGAGCACATCCGATTGTCCTGACCCAAAAAGGGTAGAATGGACTGTTGCGTGACCATCCAAAACATTGTTCTTTGAACAGACTTGTTTAGTCTGCTGAGATCCAATATTGGTCTCCAGTCCCCTGTCTTTTTTAGTACCAAAAAGAACCTTGAGTAAGTTCCGGATCCTTGTTGGTCTGCTGGGACTTCCTGGATGACACTTTTTTCTAGCAGTATTGAAACTTCTATGACTGCTTGGGCCCTCAGATTGGGTGGAACATCTGGAAGGGATTTGCTTGACGGTAAGGGGGGGTTGAAAGAAGGGAATTATGTAGCCTCCGGATATGATTGAGTGTACCCATTTGTCTTGCGTTAGGTTTTGCCAGGTTTTTGGGTACAGTGTAAGTCTTCCCCCGACTGCCTCCAGAGGCAGGCAACCCTTCAGGGATGCTGGAAGGGCTTGTCAGAGAAGGATTCTCTGCTGCCCTGGTTCTGCGGACCCCTTCTGCCCCAAGGGCGGCATGTGTTGTTGTTGTTGTTTCCTCCTCTGCCTCTGGAGGAAAAATCACTATGTGTGTCAGGTGAGGCTCCCTGGGATTTCCAAAACCACATTTTACCACTCTTCTGACCCTTGGGATATGGTCTGGAAGGAGTCTTGCCTTCCTGTTCACACCTAGTCAGAGTGTCTTTCACCTGTGGTCCAAAAAGAAAGGAACCGTCAAAGGGAGTGTTGATGAACGACGCTCTAAAGGGTTCCGCAAAATTACACAGCCGTATCCATGCGTGTCTCCTGAGGGCCACGCCTGCACCTGCGGCTCTACTCGCACCATCGGCTGCATAGGAAATGAGCCTCATGGAGGAGATGACTACAGAATTAAGGGTAGCCAGCTGAGAAGCCACTTTAGCTCGAGCCCCTTCAGCTGATGGATCCTGGAGGGAATCTCCTAGCTCTTTCAGGAGATCCCTCTGAAGCCTGGTAAAATGGCATAAGTAATTCAGTGACCTCATGGAGAAGGTCACTGAAGCAAACATTCGCTTCCCGTATCTATCCATGGTCCTAGACTCCTTGTAAGGAGGATGGACAGAGGAAGACGTTTCCGCTAACTCCTTTTTAGTGGCTGCTGCTACCACCATGGCATCTATGGGAACACCCTTAGTAAGGAACTGTTTATCAGGGGGTGCAGTGATAAACCTGCCAGGTCTCCTCAGGGTTGGTTCCACTGTATCCGGTGCTGACCAAGCCCTTTGAGCCACCACTGACATTAGTGGATTGATAGGTGGAGAAACCCAGGAGGTGGAAGGTCAGGAACCGAATGCATCCAGGAATACGGATTCGTCCTCAGTAGGGGCTAGGGCATTCCAGTTCCCCCTCTGTTTAAGCATTTCTAGGATGTCCAAAAAGGAAACGTCTTCAGAGGGGGATCTCGGGGACCTTTCCAATTCATCCAAATCTGTATCCGAAGTGACAGACTCGGGGAAGTTAATGTGCTTCCTCTTGCACTTCCTCTTCTGAGGGGGCTCCTCTGAATGACCAGGGGAGCCCTCAGAAGAAGAGGAAACACCCAATGGGGTACTCTGGAGCATCAGTTCCCCACGTTTGGGGTGTGGAGGAGGGACAGAAGTTGATGTAGGCACTACAGGGGATGGAGCCAGTGGGGTCGAAAGTGGAGCTGACTCAGAGGCCAGTACACTCCTCATGACATCGAAGGTGTCCCTGACACGATGCAGAGAAAGCTCCGGTTCCGAGGAAATCGGAATCTTTCTCCGCACCGAGGGAGATGGCTCCATGGCCGATGTAGTGTCCGATGCCACTCGCCCCCTCGGAGCTGATGAGGGAGACTCAGCGCCCAGATCCCTCGATGGACGGCACCATCGAGGGGATCAGAGCCGGCGACGGAACCGAAGGAGAAATCGTTATCGGTGCCGACGGTTCCACGATTCGAACCCAAACAAACTCAGGCTCCGAGCTCAATGGAGTCGGAGGAGGAACATCGATAGAAGCAGATGGAGCCGACACCTGCTGAGGAGGGCTGGACAACATTTTGGCCAGTGCCTGCGACTTCAACAACCTACTGACCACTCTCTCCACGTTGTGATCCGAGAGCCTAGAGGACCGAGAAGAGTGGGAGGATCTGTGACTGCCATCACTCTGCAACAGGGGAGTCCGAGGAGCCAAATGTATAGACTCGAGAAGGGGACCTCAGCCTCTTGTGGATCCGCAACGGCTCCGAAGGTACTGGTGGAGCCGACAGGGAGGCAGTCTCCTCAGTTCCAGCCGGAACCGAAGTAGTAGGTAAGGTTTGGGCCAATGAAGACTCCGAGCTGGGAGCTGACAATTTGGTCGGCATAGGAGATTTCACAGGCTGAGCCTTGGCCGGTGAATCCTGGGGCTTAAGAAGACCCCTCAAAATAAGCTTATTTTTGCGCTCCTGCAGAACTCCTAGGCTAAATGCATGGCATACAGAACAAGAGTCCTGCAGGTGCACAGCGCCTAAGCAATAGATGCAAGAAGTGTGCCCATCTGACAGCATGAGTCACACTTCTTGAATCCAGACGCCTTGGATTCTTTAGACATAGAATTGTTTTGGCCAAAAGGCCGAACAGCAAAACTAATACTAACCTCAAAAAAAAAAAAACACAATATACTACAGTTAAAGATATATTTTTTTTAAAACTAGGAAGCCTCTAACTTAAATGGCTACCTAACAATCAGAAAGAAGAAAAGCTTAAACTAAAACGCTACCTACAAGAGGGACGGGGGGAGAGGGGAGAGAACTCTCTAATTTAAACAAGTTCTAAAGGAAAACGACAAATACACTAAACTACAACAAACTAGTTAGCGACTATTATTTAAACAATAAACTACCAGAAAAAAAACCCTAAACTGACAGAAAAAGTAGTTCAATAAAACTTATACGAGCCTGAGCCAGTAGCAATGAACCTCGCAGCTGAAGTGGCAAACGAGATCTGGGTAGCTAGCGCTAGGCATCATGGGATAAGGGGTAGCCCCGAGCCAGTAAACAGCTCTCGAGCTATAAAAGATGGCCAAGTTGGAGACGAGGATCGGCTCCGATCCAACAAGCAAGAAACAAAGGCGAGATAGACAACTTAACATCAATAGTTGCTATGAGAAGACAAATCAAAAATTACACAGTAAGTTAAAAAGAAACATAGATAGATGCGTGGCTCTGAAGCAGGATTACTTGTTAGTTGTAAATAAATCAAGACCTGTATTGTGAGTTAGTTCAATTGTAGTTGGAAAAAGAATGTGACAGGGTGAAGTAAGCTAAGTTATACACAGGCAGATCAAGGTTTTGATAAGATGTGATTTAAGTAATTTTTTGAACTGCGTAAGATGTGTGGAGAAAGTTGGAGGGGGAATTATTCCAGGTTTTAGCTATGCTATGAGAGTAAAGAGATTTTCCTGCAGTGTTGTTTGCCCTGGTGGTATAGAAAAGAGATTTAGTGGTAGAACAGAGGGTACGACTGGTAGAGTAGTGGGAGAGCAGCTGTTTTAGCGCTGGTGTTTTTTCAGGGTAGGTCAGGATATTAAATGCAGTAGTTAGCTGTTGGTAGGTGAGTAATTGGGGGTAATTCTAGCCATTTAATATTTCTTAGTACCTGGCAATGATGGGTTTTGAAGGTAGAATTGTTGGCAAATTTAGCAATTTTGTTGTAACATGATTCAATTTTGTCAAGATCAATTTTTCTAATATGGGTTAATATTGGGACTACATACATAAGTGTGGACAGAAGGTGAGTCTGGGCTAAAGTGATTCTTGCTTTATCAGTGAGAAAATTCTTCTGTCTATAAATTGTACCCATTTTTGTGAACCTTTTGGATAGTTTTAGCTATATGGACATCAGAGTAGAGAATTTTGTCTATTTCTACCCAGAGGAGATTGGTATGGGTTGAAGGAGTGATTAGAGTGCCATTTTTAGATGAGATAGAAAATGTTAGGGGAGTAGATTTGGATTTATTTGGAGTGAACAAGAGTACTTTAGTTTTGCTGTGGTTAAGAATGAGTTGGATATCGGTGAGCCAATTTTCTACAGCAGAGAAGGATTCTTGGGCTAACTGCTGTAGGGTGGAAAGAGATGGGGTTGCGCAGATGAGTGTCGAGTCATCAGCGTACTGTACAAGAGTGGCTTGTTGTGTAGAGGTGGTTATGTCAGAAGAATACTTTGTTTTCAGATTTTTATCATGTATAATGTACTTTAGCTAATATATAAGCTACAGATGCATGGGATCAAACATATGTTGTTGCACTGAAACTCAAGTGTAGTATTGGATTTTTTTTTTTTTTTGTAGCTGGCACACTTTTCTTCCTCCCTGAAAGTTTTAAAATGAATCCTCAAAGAGGGGTTTGAGATAGACCTTCAACAGATAGGCAGTTTGCTGATATTTTGTTTTATATCTGGTTTAGAGTGAAAGTCTTGCTTTGATCTTCTACTTAATGTGTAGAACAAAGTAACGGCCTGGAATACTTAAGACACGGATTTGTCATTCCACCAAAAGTGAAACCCCTACATATTTCATAAAATTGTTTTTACTGTAACACACCATGGCTAAAATGCATGCTTTCAAGCAGCTAAAGCTGTAGATCAAATTCAGAGGTATGCTGCAATGGAAGCTCTGAGGTTAGAATTGCAGTCTTAGGTAGTTCTGCAACTGAACACACAGTTTCTATTATCTGAAACTATCATAATGAAATCTCAGGGACAGAGTCATTTTAGTTAATATGCTTTTACTGCCACAGTCTGACATTGCATTATAAGTGGTTTTCATTGCAGGTGCTGTGATGAATTTCTGCTCAATATGCCAATACAAGAATGACCTAAGATATTTCTCTGAGTTGCTATTGCATCAGAAGTAAAATTCCTCTATATTTTACCAGATTTTTTTTCATTTGCAACATGCCAAAGCTCATGTGCTAAAAGTCTGAACAGATAATGTGGAGGTCAAATTTAGCACAGCACTGCAAAGAAAGTGCAATGGTAGAATAGAAGTCTTAAGTATTTTTATGATTATCTTGTTGTTACTATCTGAAAGCTTCATAATGAAATCTCAAAGGGGGCTGAGACAAAACGTTTTACAGATGGGCACTACAACAGAATGCTTACAGGTGTTTACTGCTGCAGTCTGACATTCTGCATTACACTTATTTACACAGCGGGTTCTATTTTGAACTTCTGCTCAGTGTGCAGAACATAGAAATGACTTCAGCTACTTCTCTACTGAGTTTTCATAAGTTTAGAGTTAGAGTTAATACCCATTTATATTCACACAAAAAATTACTATACCACAGGTCAAATTCAGAGATGTGCTGCACTGGAAACTCCTAGATCAGAACTGCAGTCTTAGAAGTATTTTGTAGCTATATTACCGTTATTTCATATAATTTTCATAATCAAATCTCAAAGGGAACATAAATAGAAATTTCAAAGACAGACATCAGAGGCTTTACATCATACATCTTCACTACCACAGTCTGGAATACTGACATATACTCAATTTTCATTCTGGGCACACCTCTGCTGAGTACATGGAGTACACCAATGGTCTACAAAACTTGTTCATGAAGTTGTAATCACATCAGATGTAAAATGCTGTAGTTACTTCTCCTGATAAAGAATTTTTGGCACTAGATTTGTGATTCCCAACCTCCAGGTTAAACGTCTGTGAATAAAATGCAATATAAAAATACATAACCATATTTGCCTCTATAGCTGGAACTGACACCCAAGTGCATTTTGCTGTAAAACATAATATAGTGTTACAGAGAAATTGTCCGATTGCTATATACCTCCAGTAGATTTATACAGGCATTTCGGTAATGCTGCTTTTGCCATTCATTTCAAAACAGGTATACTTTGCATATAATAACCTCAGTATATGCATGATTTTATTTCAATTTTTGAAACAACAGTTTTCTATGTAAAAGTAATTTGAATGTGGTAGTAAAATATGCGTATCTTAAATACTGTCGAGAGGCATGCACATATCTCAGATTCTGTTACCTACTTTCCCTAAAACCTATTAAGCTGTTTAAAACAAAATGAAAATGGAATTATCAAGGGGTCTTGTCCTGAAAACTTAATAAGAATATCCAGAAGTAGAGAGATGTTGTCTTTTAAGTTAGGCTTAAATTCAGTCCTGAAATGCCTTTATAAATTGTAAGGGCACAACTTTTTACCAAAAACATAAACCAACGATAATCATATAGCAAAACCAGATTTATTAAGTGCTTTAATCCACAGTTCACCCGGAAATCATCAGAATAAATGCACTGCATAAAAATAACTCATTATATATCTACTCAGAGTCACATGCCCATGACATCACACAAGAATGATAAATAAAACTGTCACTCACCAGGTCAGGAAAAAAAAAAGCGAGCCTCATGGGTTCTTGTTCAAGCAGCTTTATTGTATGCAAACACATCATAAATGAGTTTAAGTAACTTAACTTCTAAATAGGTTAGGGATCACACACATGGATGTTAACATTCTGGCTGGACCTTCAAAATGGCACTGAAGCTACCATGTACTTGGTATTTATATGCACACAGAGATCTCAGGACATGCTTCTTAAAGGTATAACACATGGGCTTATTCTATATCCTCCCTCTTTCAGAAAATGCGCTAGACATTGTCACTGAAATTGATAAATTTGCATCTTACATAAAAATGTTTATCATGCAATTATACAAAGCTAAATACATATGTACAACTATGTCCAAGTTGCTGTATATTTCACACTAGGCTTTGAAATGCGACCATACCTTGCGACATAAAATCTGGAATCTGGTTTAGCAACTGGGAGTGTCTCTGATGAGTGTTCAACCTTAGAAATGCTGGAATCATCTGCTGGAACAGTATCAGAAGTCAAGACACGTTCTGGAACAGGAATATCAACTAAATTTCACTGAGAGTTTAAGTCTTTATCAAAGGTATGATTGCTGCAATATTGGTTCTGCTACAGGAAGAAGATGTCCGTGATTTCTCTTGTACTCCACACTCTTGAACTTAACAAAATAGGATCTCGGCTCTGCATAAATACTCATTACTTGACCAATTTGGTTGAAAACTTTTGCTGCTTGTATCCTCACTCTCCCCTTTTTTCAATAGATGAAGAAATCTGCTCAACTTGTCATAGCTAGACTTTTGTAAAGAACGCTTTCTAGATAACTGAGCTTTGATTGCTTGGTTGTTCTTAGCTTTAGACCTCAATAAACTAGAACTGATAGGCAATGTTGTTCTGGTTTGCCTAGACAGAAGTCTTTGAGCAGGTGAGCCAAGTATGTCATCATGAGGTATGTTTCTGAGACTGAGCAAGTTCAAAAATATATCGAATCACGCTTTGACTTCTCAAGTAATTTGATTTGCACTTTGTACTGCACATTCAGCAAGTCCATTTGATTGTGCATACTCTGGACTACTTAGTAACATATACAAAGTCCCATTCTCTGGCAAATTTCTGAAACAATTGACTAGTGAACTGCGTACCATTGTAGATTAATTTCTGTGGATTGCCATGGACTGACAATGGGCACTTCAACTTAGAAATAATTGTAGTGGAAGTTAGATTAGGTAGCAAATTGATCTCGAATCAATATGAATAACAGTCAACCAGTATTAAGTAATGTTGATTGTTCCACTCAAATATGTCAGAAGCTACAAATGACCAAGGTAGATCAGGAATTTGACTGAGCTGAAGTGGCTCTCTTTGCAAATGCGCTTTAGTACTATTACACACTGAACATGAAGAAAGCACTCTGTCAATGTCTTTCGCTAGAGAAGTCCAAAATACTAGTCATCTTGCTCTTTTCTTAGTAGGTTCAGAACTCGGTGACCACGACGCAAAATCTGGATATATTCTTGTTGTAAGGAAGCAGGAACAACAATCTTATGACCTTTGAAAATAATGCCATCTTCCATCAACAACTCATCTCAGTAAGGAAAGTATGACTGCACTTCTGGTGGTACCCTCGATTGTTTTGACAGCCATCCTACACCGATATAGTAATTGAGCTTCCGCAAAATTGGATCAATCATGGTATGATCTCTTAGCTCATCAAGTCTAGTGGTGGAAATATTACGCACTTCCATGAAATCAAAATAAAAATTCTCTGTATGAAGCTGTTCTGTTGTATTTCTAGGTGCTCTAGAAAAGTATCAGCCAGATAAAGAAGTTTGCCTTTCATATAGACCATTTTGAAATTGTACTTTTGCAATTTGAGCATCATTCTTTGCAATCTCGCTGGAGCTGAATGCATAGGCTTCTTTTAAATAGTGACCAAAGGTTGATGATCAGTTTCAATTTAGATTTCTGGACCATAGATATAGTCATGAAACTTGGAACCTGCAAACACTATTGTCAAACGTTCTTTCTCAGTTTGAGCGTACTGTATCTCAGTTAGGGCAAGTGTTCCAGATGCATAGGCTACTGGATTGCCTTCATGGGGAATAACTGCATCTAAACCAAATTATGAAGCATCACAGGAAAGATTTACTGGTTTGTTGACAACATAGTACCTTAATGTTGGGGGGGGGGGTAGCAATTTTCTGCATAAGAACATCAAATGCTCTCTGGTGCTGGTTTAGCCATGACCAAGTAATATTTTTAAGTGTGAGCTCTCTCAAAGGCGCTGTCAACTCTTCTGGTTTAAACTGGCCTAAGTAATTGACCATACCAAGAAAACGTTGCAGAGCTTGTACATTATCTGGTGCTGGCATCTCAAGAATGGCTGCTTGCTTGGATGTGTCTGGTCTCAAGCCCACACTTGTAAACAAATGACCTATGAATGTAACTTCTGATGGTCAGAATTTGCACTTCAGAGGATTGAGCTTTAAATTCACTTCACATGCTCTGTCTAGAACTCTCTTAAGATTTCTGCCATGCTCTTCATCACCTTTGCCTCCAACCAATATATCATCTACTATGATGGCACATGGATAGCCCGAAAGAATTTGCTCCACTGCACGCTGGAATACTTCACTTGCGGAATTTAATTCAAATGGCATCCTGAGGAATCTGCATCTTCCAAATGGGGTACTGAATGTAGTCAGTAATGAAGATTTGCTATCAAGCATCACTTGCCAAAATGAACTCTTTGCATCTAAGACAGATAAAACAGTATTCATTCAGTATCAGGGCTGTAACCTCTTTGTACGCATGGGATGATGTGGTCTTTTCAATGCTTATTCAAATCTCTTGGGTCAATACATATTTTAATTTCATCTCAGCCTTTTTTATGAGCAGTTACCATGGATGACACCCATTCGGTAGGTTCTGTAACTGGACAAATTCCACCTTATTGCACCATTTTGTCCAAATGAGCTTTGATCTTATGCTGCATAGCTATTGGAACTCTTCTTGCTGGTCTGACCACTGGACTGTCTGGATCCAACTTCATGGAATACACAATTGGAAGTTTGCCCAATCTGTCACAGAAAACATCAGCATACTCTGAAAAACAGCATCAGTGAAGCTGGAACTAGGACATGTACTTATCTGATGAACTTCTTTGGTAAAATAAAGTAGATTAATATTCAAACTGTCTTTAAGACCCAATAATGGCTACACAGGTCTTTGAACCACATAGAACAATAGGCTATAACAACTTTTAGCCACAAGACACAAAGGCACTACTG
The DNA here is from genome assembly GCF_019279795.1 of Protopterus annectens. NCBI lineage: Eukaryota > Metazoa > Chordata > Ceratodontiformes > Protopteridae > Protopterus > Protopterus annectens. Next base: position 1,228,212,060 of record NC_056744.1, read on the forward strand.
AGCCTTTGGTTTGAATTCTCTTCCCCTCCATAAGCTATAAGTTTCGCACAACCAGTCACATTAAGTTGTTCACCAGCTCTGATCCTTGCAAAAGTATCTGCAGACATGACATTACACTTTGAACCAGTGTCTACTTTAAGCTCGGTGGATTTACCATTGATCCAGACAGTACAAAACACTTAATATTTTGTCAACAAATCTGCATCAATCATTTCACCAATCACTGATACATCATTTACACAGAAAGTAGACTGCTACAGGTCTATTTGATTAACTTGCTTTTTTGAATGACCCTTCTTTGCAACTGTATGAGGCTTACTTGACTTACAAAATCTTTGAAAATGGTTCCTATTCTTACACTTATGACATTGCTGACCAAATGTCATGCAGTTTTCTCTTTTGGACTCATGGTTAGCACCACAATTGTGACAGTTAACAATAAAGTTTGATTTGGGTTTTGCTGATTCACTTTTATGCTGTACTGAGCAACATCTGTTTTGCACTAGACATCCTTGGCTTTGCACTGAGCATGCTCCTTTAGCTGGACTGTTCTTGGAATGTGCTGGAAGACTACGAGTTTTGCTTAGAAGTCCTACAGGGGCTGCTGCTGCCACATGCTCAAGCCTGCTCTTGCTTGTCAAATGTTGCATGCTGCCTACATGAGCTCTGGAGCCTACTGAAACCATGCTCTTATCACTAGAAAGTATATTTGTGTGCATTTCTGTAACTTCATGAATCTCACAAATCTCAATAGCTTTATTCAAGCGTCAAATCACTGTCACAATGTAAAATCTTTCTCACAGCAGCATTATTGATACCACACACAAGTCTGCCTTTTATTAACTCATCCTTCAAATCACCAAACCTACACGTTTTAGCTTTGTTTCTCAGATGAGTAATATAAGCTGTGAAAGTTTCCCCTTGCTTTTGATCTCTGGTGTAAAACAAATGTCTCTCCAGTGTAACATTAGTCTGAGGGTTACACATCTCTCTGAATTTGCATTTTAACACTCGGGGTCCTCCATTGATTCAGCCTGCAAAACAACACGAGTTTCTCTGTCACCTTCATACACTGCCAGTGCATAGACAAATGAACACTCCCTTTCAATGGCTTCTGACCCTGCTAGGTTCAGCAAAATGAATGCCCTGGTACACGCATCTTTATCAGAATAAGCTGGCTGTATAAATGTATCATATTCTTGCTCAAATATTCTCCAGTTCTCTGCAATAATCTGATCAAACACAAGTGGTTGTGGCTTGCAAAATCCATCTGCCATATTGATAAATCTCAGCAAAAAATCTTGCAAATATGCACATATATACACACTTGTACATACATGTATAAATGTGCTTGAAATGTGTGCCAGTACTTGTAACAACACAACGAGCCTCTGTACAACTGAACTTCACAAAATAAACTTCCTGGGCACTGCAACACTTAGAAATATCTTTACAGTAAACCCACTTGCTTTGAAATTATCTTTCATCACATGAGTCCGTCTGTCTTGCAAAGACAATAATGTTAAAGTCATTTACCATCATTTCACTGTATGAACCTTTGTCTTGTAATTGCTTTAATGCCAAAGCCATTCATTAACATTTTACTACCAAAGTAATTTATCATCATTTTAAGAAACATTTCGGACAACTGTACAGTACAAATAAGCTGGGCAACAGAAGCTGAGGGCAAATAAGATTCTGACATAACTGTACTTACAGAATGCAATGGCACTTTACAAATAAACTGTTTTGGAGTAATTGCGATTTACGAACAAGCTATCTTGAAGTAATGGCAATCTGCGAATGAGCTGTTTTGAAGTAATTGTACCTTGCGAATACACTCTTTTGAAGTAATGGCACTTTGCAAATAAACTTTTTTGAAGTAATTGCACTTTGAGAATGAACTTTTTGAAGTAATTGCACTTTGCAAATAAATCGGACTGAAGCAGCTTAGAGTGACAAACACTTAAAAATAACTGCACTTTGCCAAACAACTCTGTATAGTGCGAGAGAGACTCTGTAATGGTGGCACTTTGTGAACAGACACACTCAGACATAAGAAACTTTTCGAGATGGCTTCACCTGACTGCACTTTACGAAATGGTTGCATTTTGCACACAACAAACTCTTCGGAATTAATGCACAGTAATAAGCACACACTATAAGCACTATTACACACCTTGAAATACTTCGAACAACCTAGTTATGCTATTCAAGGCTTCAATCAATGTGAAGTAGCAATTTGTACCAAACACAGCAATTCACCCAAAACATTTGCAGTCACCTCTGTTTTATCCATACTCAATGTGGCCTTTTCTGCCCCTTCTATTAAAATCATTTTGCTCATTGAATCTCTTAACGTGACTTTTATGCCCTCGTTATTACATTCGCTTTGCTCATTTAATCTCTTTTCATACCCTCTAATTTCTTGTGCTTGTTTTAACTCTAAACTTGCTCGTTTTACTTTAAACATGCTTGTTTATAATTCTGGGACAATTCTGAACCTTTTATGCACTTTTCCAATGCTCATTTTGTCAAATAACTCAGTTTCATACATTTCATCTGATTAATGAGCTCTTTTCTATTTCACGTTTGCTTAACAATATGTTTTGTGCTCATACAATGTTCTGTTTAACCTCATTCAATAAATAAATGATTTGTGTGTGTTCTCTTTACCTTTAAGTTGTCTCTGGCCCTTTTTTGCTTTTAGTTCTTTTAGGTTGCCTTCACCATTACCTCTGCACCTTGTAGCTCTGTAGAACAGTCTTTGCCATCCCAGTTCTGACACTATGTCGCTCACCAAGTCAGGATAAAACAAGCCTCATGGGTTCTTGTTCAAGCAGCTTAATTTTTTGTAAACACATCATAAATGAGTTTAAGTAAGTTAATTTCTAAACAGGTTAGCTATCACACAGATGGATGTTAACATTCTGGCTGCACCTTCAAACTGGCACTGAAGCTGACACGTGCTTGATATTTATATGCACACACAGCTCTCAGAAATCCTTCTTAAAGGTACAACACATTAGGTATTCTACATAAATGAAGCATACAAAAGCACAGTACAAACAAATAAAGATAAACTGTCAAACTTAATACTTGTAATTTAGCTGTCCTTAATGGTAAAAGACATGAACATGTGATTCACTGAATATGTATTTAATGGGCTCTCAATAAATTTGGTCTTAGTGGATAATTGTCTTCTTTTACCAATGGTCTGTAGTTTTGAACACAGATTTGTTGTATTTCTTAACATACAGTTATATGTCTATAAACAAAAGGCTGAAATTCTTTACTGAAGCCTCTTGTTCTCTTATTTTCCTCACAATAACACATCAGAAATGTGCATAGAAAGTGTTTATCTGGTTTTGGAGGGAGTCTGGGTATGAAACCAAAGGGCATTTTATGACTCATACAAAACAAATATTGACAAGGCTAGTTGATTAGACTAGAAACCAATAAGTTGAAAATTAATGTGTAGCTTTCAGTTCGCTTCAGAGAAAAATAAACAAAAGTCATATAAGGCTGGTGTAATTTCAGCCATAGAAATGTACGAATTTCTGTAAAAAAAATATATTGTTATACTTAGTATATTTGGAGGCTTAAAACTGCATTAACATTTTGATTTTTTAAATTAAAGTTGAATATGTAACTTGTTCAGCAGAGGAGCTCAGGCCAATGGTGTTTTATAGATTTTTTTTTTACTCTTTACTAAATCATCCCATTTTAAGTTTCAAAAATAGTTTACATAACTAAAAGAAAAGAAAACAAACTACAACAGTTAGTTTTAATGTCATGCATTATACATTTTCAACAATTTTCATTCATTCCAACATTATATAAATTGCTAAATTCCTGCCTTGCCTAAAAAGACTCACTCCTCCCCTGAATATTATTCTTCATGCACTGTTCCCACAAATTCCATTTATATGAAAAATGTACTTTCTCTCTGATCCCACCTCCAGTTCTTTTATCTCATTTACAGATGGTTTAGATGCTGATCTCCATTTAACAGTAACTGCATTTTTGGCTGCTAACAACACTAAATTTACTAAGGACTTACTATGTCACGTAACTCAGATCCTATATCCTAGCTCAAAAAATTTCCATAGTCACTACCATTTATTTCCCCAACATATCTGTTGAAGTTCTCTGAAGAGATTTATGTTAGATCTACCATCTTATTACATTTCAAAAAAATGTAAATATATGTGTGTGTGTATTTTATATATATATATATATATATATATTGTATATTCATTCCCTCCTTCTGTCTCTCCCTTATTGCATCTCCAATATCTGGTATCTACCTGAATCCTCAGATGTTTACTTGGGATATAAAAACACCATTGCAAACCGTTCTTTTGGATTTTATTGCACAGCTGGGAGTCTTACAGATTTCTTCCCTGCGCCAATACAGACAAGGGAGGAAATCCATAATCTGCAGTCTGAACTGCTGCCTAGCCTCATCTCACTCTTTTATCTTTACCTAGTGAGTTATTTACTCCCATGAAACTGGTATCTTTGCCAACTTCCTCCAGTAAATTCCAGTCCGCCTATTGCCTATTTTCTACATCCCTACTTGCAAACATTCCTACCAGTAAAATCTCATTTCTGTACTCCTGTACTGGTTTAGTTCTCAGAATACTTGTTCCTACTTTAGGAAAATAATGTTCTGTATAATTGTAACTATTCTAAGGGCTTGCATCAAAAATCGTAGTCTCTCACGTTATCCAAATCAGTAACAAAAACTCTTCCCAAACACAGCTTTAAATCACTATATATAGAAGTAGTTTTATTAAAACAGAAGGTAAGCGCTTTCGCAGAGTAACCTCTGCTTCATCAGACCATGACAAAACACAAAGTCTAGGTACGATTTAAAATAAAAACTCAACCAATCACAGAGAGTTCAGCAAGCATGTGATAACATTAATAAAAAACTTCTCCCAATCAATAAAAGCTGTGTTTACCATTTTGGTTCTGACTGCTACGTTTACTCCAATCTTAACTGAGTGGTCTACTTTTTCTTTTCTTGCTGTTTCTCTCATTATCTCTTGAACCCCCCCCCCCCCCACACACACAATTTCATCAGCATCCACTTCCACTTTGATTTATAACATTTAAGTTAAGTATATAATCCTTAACCATGTAGCTTTAAAGTACCCCTTCAAAGTAGGTAACCCTAGAACACCTTGTTCTATGAGGAGGCTCAACTTATCCTACTTAACTCTTGCTCTCTTCCCTTAACAAATACATTCTTTCAGCTCTTTAATTGTAATCCACAACTTCCCTTCTGGTTAATAAAAATACATCTTACTTGTACACAAGAAAAAAGGGTTAATAAACATTTTCACTACTTGTATCCTACTATCCATTTCCATCACTGTGAGCTTCAAGTTTTCTTTTTCTTTTTTTTAAATCATCTTCTGTTTAGTCTCTTCCCACATACTCTTAACTGCCTTCTGAGAACCCTTTTTAAAATATACATCTTAATACATCGAATCATGTCCAGGTAAGTATGAGTATTGCTGAACCAGTTCATGTGTGGGTGCATAATTTATTTTCATTTATTTTACACTCTGAAAAAGATTTGAAACAATCTAAGCATTCTACAAAACCAAAATGTCCTTTTCTAGATGTGCCAAGTATAAAGCATCACCTAAAAGAAGGCTAGATTTTCTTCACTGCCATGTCAGTTGTACCTTTGAATTTGTGAATACCTTATTTTTCCTGCTAATGGCTCTAAATATAAAAGAAATAATTAAAGTGAAAGAGGACATCCCTGCTTCTTTCTCTGATTAAATACAGTTTGCCAGAGAGAAGCCCTTCCACCTTAAGGCTTGTCTCTGACCCATCATACACACACACACACACACACATATATATATATATATATATATATATATATATATATATATATATATATATATATATATATATATACATACATACATACATACATACACACACTTTTAACCCCATTATTCCACAAGGAAACACAAATGCTACCCCTGCCCTACTCAAAATCACAGCTGACAATATATAATGCTTCCCCACTACCAAGACTTGCCCATTATAGTGGTGTTTTATTATACTCTTATCCAATATGGATCTTCACTGCTCTATTAATGCTACTGAATGCTCCCCTCCCTTCCATAAAACAAAACTGTTCCATATCAATCAATTGAGGTTAAGATCCTAATGTATTTTTCTGCTCTTTGAGATCGGGTCTTGGTTGAAAAAGAGTCATTAGTCCAGCTCACTTACCCAATAAACAAATAGTAATAAATACATTTTGGTAATATGTTTACCATTCTCTTAGCTAATACAGTATAATATAACCATGTTTTTAGATTGTGTCTATATGACACCAGATATGAAGGATCCTTCTGTAATGCAACCACTATTGCTTCATTTTAAAATACCAGTAACCCCATGTTTTAAATATTGTTAAAGTCTTTCAGATCTTTTCCACTCTTCCCTCCTAGTGTCTACAATTCTACAGGAATACAGTCTACTCCAGGAGACATCCATGTTGATTGATTATACATCACTGTTCTTACACAGCCTCTTCCTATCTTAGCTCTCAACTGTTGAGCTTTGTTCTCCTAGCATGACTAAGCTTTCCATAAATACTTGCATTTGAGTCTATTCTTGGTTCCACATTACTCTTTTGCTTTATATACATTTACATACATTTTCAGATATATCTCTAGTACAGCTATAGGATCTCTCACACTTTTTCTTGAGATAAGGTCCCTACTTTTGGCGACAACTCTACTTTCTGTTGACTAAATTATTGCTTTAAAAGTTTTTGCACTCCAGTTTTTCAGCAAAAAGTAATTGATAAACAGCAACCTTTCTAAACTTGTGCATACTGCCAATGCTCTCCCATATTTTTCCTTTGGCACTATTCATTTGCTCCACTTTTAGTTTTGCGAGATTCTCGTTTTTGTAAAATACTCAAATGGTGCCGAGCACCTCTAAATAATTCCTTCTACTACTTTCCCAACTCATTTTCGTTTTATTTTCTCCATACTTTCAAAAGTACATTTTCAGTTTACCTGCTCACTAGTTATCCCCTTTGAACTAACCTTCCCTAACAAGTCTCCAATTGTATTCACTATCAATTTGTTAAATTCCTCTCTTTTGAGAAAAACCATAGGAAAGCACCATGGTATCATATTATATAATTTGATTGCAACTTTAATTTTAATGATCTAATATAGTTATTAGATAACTCTCAAAGATTTCAATTAAATACAACTTCTAATGAAATATAACTTGTATTCAGTCCAATCCAGTTATTGTATCTTAGGGAATAATACTAAAATTCTATTCCAATTTAGCTTTATATATGGGTTAGTCATATTTTTATTAACCAGTGGAGAAGTTCTGGGTCTTAATTAAGAGTTGAAGGGACTTATTTGGGAGGGGAAGAGGACAGGAGTTAACTGGTATAAGCTGATTCTCCTAAATGAACAAGGTGGTTTAGGATTACCTGATCTGAATGATAATTAAGGCTCACATGCATAACACAAGCAGAAGGTTATAAGTCAGAGTCAAAAGGGATGATAATGAAATGTGGGGAAGACAGACAAGTAAGGAGAGCTTTTGGATGCAGTTCCTTACGGAAAACCACCACCACCATATAGAATATTATATTCATGCAGTAGCAAAAAATATTCTGAGAACCGATCCAACATGGGAATGGAGAAAGGAGATTTTACCAAAAGGGATGAAATGGATAAAGGAGATTTTACCAACAGCAATGACTCCAAACAGGGCTTTAGAAAGTAGAAAATAGGGGGCTGGAATTTATTTGAGAAAATCAGCAAAGGAAACAAGGTTTTGGAAGCAAATAATTAGAAAGGAAAAAGTGATAAAGTAGGATGAGGCTAAACAGAAGTTTGGACTGCAAGTCACTGACTACCTTTCTGACCAGAGATTGATAACAGGGTATAGGCAAAGAGAAGGGGACAGAAGATTGTGTAATAAAAGACCAGCGCATATTGTTTTTCATTGATTCTAGAACACAAGTTGCTGTTAAAAAGGATATTAACAGGGGACATAAAATACTGACTATAAACTCAATCAGTGATTAGAAAAGACTGGGCAGACAGAGAACTGAAAGATAATACGCAAAGCACCAAAGGCAGAACATCTGCACAGCTCCTAAGTATTCAAAATCCAGAATGATTAGGATTTTTGCTTAGAACTGTTTGCATAAATATTTTTATACCCAAAGCAGACTTCAGAGAAATTTTTCTCATGTAGACAAATTGCTGGAGGTGTGATGGAAAAGACAGACAGGTAACTGAGAACATGTGTTTTGGGAATAAAAACAGCTGGCAGATTTAAAACATTCTCTATAGAAAACTTAATCAGAAATGTTGGAGGAGTAAATATTTTTAACAATAGACATAATATTTTGAGCTGCAATTAGAAAATGAAAACCAAAATCTAAATCAGACATAACTGAAGTGCTGAATATTGTAAAGGAGATAAAAGAGCAATAAGTGGGATCTTTAAAAAAGGGAAGGAGCAAGTTACATAAAATTAAATGAAATATGTTGACACAAACATTCAGGATAGTGTACAGGAGGAAGACGAGTGATATTTTACAGGGAGGCAGGAACTGAGCGATTTATGTAATGTTGCAGTGAATAAAAATATTAAAATGTATACTGCACAAAAATAAAGAAAATATTGTTTGTTTTGTTTTTTGTACTGCATATACATCTATTTCATTTTTAGGATCATAGTATATACTAGGCTAATGGCCACAAGGGATTTTTTTAAGCCTAGCCATACATTACAAACCTCTGACAAGTTCTGGTGCAAGTGTAAGCAGGGGCTTGACAGATTAAACTTTTACAAGCAGAGGCCTGGTAGATGAACTATTTATAGGCTGCCTGTGTCCATTAGAGACATAGGTGCCAAACCAAAGATGAATTTCTTGCTCCCCATCAAATTGTCCAAGTTACAACTGAATTGGGTTAGGGCGAAACTCTGCTTCACATGGGTGAACATGGCAAAAATGAGCTTTCCTAAGACCGATCCATGAGGGCCTCCACTTGTGACTGGCCTCTTTGTAGAGGTGGACTCCCCAATTCTAACTTTCTGGGCCCTGTCTATTCACCAGTTGGATATCCACTCAGTGACATAAGGGTATCTGCCTAACCTCTTCAGTTTATCAACAATGCCAAAGTGGGGCACTGTGTCAAATGCCTTGGCCACGTCAATTTTTAAAAAAAGGACAAGTTTAATAAACACAATGATCAATTGCTATCACAATCATATCATTACTGTCACTTTTCCTCTTCTATCACTATTGGGCCTTCTCTCAAAATCAGTATCATCAATCCCCTCCTCCCCATCCCTGATACTCTCCTGACTTTCCACCCTGAACTCCTTTCCTTCTCCAATTCACATGCTAATTTTGATTCAAATGCATCATCTATTGTACAGCTATTTGCATCTACACTTCTTAATATGTCAACACTCTTTGCTTTTTGACTATACATGTAACACCATTTGCATACCATATTAATACTGATACAGTAGCAAATCTGATACAAAGCTATTACTCTCACATATTATGCATAACAGTTCTTTTGAATATATGTTTCCATCTTGCATGCACACATCAACACCTGACAAGCTACTCCTGTATGTAGCTTTGTCTCATCTCTATTTGAACTCATGTCATATTTTCCTAAACTTTTCACTTCAAAAATCAGGCAGAAAAGAATAAAAATTAATCAATTTTAAAGATTCCTCATTTAACTCACCGCAGACATGTAAACTTAATTTGCCTTTTCAAAAAATGAAGTCTGTGCCTCCAAATTGGAGCAGTTGTCCCAAACTGACAGCTGCACCCACAAGCACTACGTATTCTAAAATTAAGGTTAACCATGTTAAGGGACATATCAGTGCCTGTGTTGCTTTCTACATAGATTGCTATCTGTTCTTACCTTAATTGTATTCCCTTCCTATATGTGAAAACAAAGTTGCATGCTTTTAGTAGATATTACCTTTTATGCTTAAGAAAAAAGTACACTGGCAGTGATCACATGGTACAGAGGGATAAAGTACTTTATGCGCTCCAGATTACCTGTATTCAACTAGTGACATGGGATCTGGAGGGTGTCATTTTGGTGGGAAGAATGGCAATCATTGGCGGCATAGGTCTGCCAATCCTGGGGGAGGAAGGCAGCCTAGGCTTACTGCAATACTTTTAAGAATCTGACAAACATTTGGCTCCACACTGTATATCACATGGACAGAAAAGTTCAGAGCTCACAAGGGTGCCATGGGAGTGATGGAGGATAAGGCAAACTCCCTGACAGCAGTACAGTGTTAAATTAGGGTCCTCAATCGACTTTAACACTAATTTAACACTGTACTGCTATGTTAAATTAGTGTCCTCAATCTACTTTAACAGCTCTAAATGTGAGTCAGGTTGACTCTGAGGGGAGGCTAAGGAAGGTCTGAAAGACATGGTAAATGATGAGAAGTGTAGGTAGCAGCCAACAGTGGGGAGAAGAAAAACAAAAAGTACAATGGATAGCTGCAAATAAACTAAATCATATGCAGTTATATTTAACACATTAAAGTTCTAAAGCTGCTGGGATGGCAACTTACTTCCCACAGCTTCAAAATTCAATTCTTAATGTATTTGTTATTTTCAATGAACTGTTTGCCAGGACTCTTTAAAAGTTAATCACAATGTATCCTTACAGATGTCTCTCTGACACCTTGTCTGACTGAACTGCTTGTGAATATCCTTTTAAAAGTTAATTATAGGGTAATAGACATATACTAGGCTAAATACAACTGTGGCCTTTTTAAACTTCGCCATGCTACCAAAATGCATCAATGGGCTATTTTTCCTTAGAGACTGTTTTAAGGGGTGTATGATAAGAGTGTGATTTAACTGCTAATCTGTCCATAGACATGGGCGTCAGGACCAGGGGTGAATTTCTGATTATCCATCCACTGGTCCAGGTTACACTTGAATAGAGTAAGGGAAGAGCTCTGTTTCAGATGGATGGGAAGCCTACTCCACAGAATGGGAATTCTCTGAGATACATACTTGTCTCACAAGCATGCCCAGTTTAAATCATAAGCAAAGTTAAATCCTCAGATCTAGTACTTTTGATGCTGTTCATCTTGCAGCTATAAAAAAGTTCCATCAGGGTGGGATCCAATGATGCCTTGTGTAGCAGGCATAAATTGCCTCTCAGCAGACTGTAGAAAACAGAGTATAGGGTTTAGGACTTTGTAGTGATCTGTATAGGGCATTGTGTTTACACCCTGTATTTTTTTGAAAGAAACCTCTGTGGACATACTGGTTACTGCATGTGTCTGTTCAGGTACATAATGAAGGGAGTGTTGCACTGAATGATGGATCTGATGAGAGTTGAGTATAGTGGCATGATGACTTCTATGGACCTAGATGCCATGCCCTTACTTGTAAAGTGAGTGACACAGAATGACTGTCTTAATACCTTACACACATGTTGGTCAAAAGTCAGGTTAATACCTACACAATGAGGTCTTAATGAAGATTTTAATTGGAAAGCATTGATTTAATGTAATGAATTCAATTAATTTACATTAATTGTTTTATTATATAATTGTTTTTGTGTAGTAGTATAAATGTAGTTCTGTTAATTGTAAGGTTTATACTCCTTGAAGGCTATGGCCGAGACGTCAGACAGTGAGAGAATAAATTTGTTCGAAAGCTGTGGATTTTGCTGTTGTTTTATTTCATCTTTGCTGGTTTTTGTTGTTCATATATATATATGTCTACTGATCCACACCTTCATCTGCCTCGAATTTTTCGTGAAAATATGGATGGTACACAATTGTCATTGGATAATTTTCTAGCCAACACTGCAGATCGGGGGGAACGCAATTCTTCCTTAAGGAATCCAGCTGGTAATAATTTTTCTGTTTGGGATAAATGGGAAGATGACAGACGTAAGCGTTTCCCAAATCCTTTTAACAACGTGGGTCGGAAACTGCCAACCTCTATCAGTACTGAAACTAAGTCTCTATTTGATGAACTTGAAAAAAACATGTGGAAAGAGACCGCTACATTTTTTAATATTTGTGGTCTACAGAAGTATATTGATATAGACATAACACCGAGGGGGCTCAGAGTCTATAAAGATCCCACTACTCCATTTGACATATCTAATCAGACTGACACTGCTTTCCAGAAGCGCTGGGTTGCAGCAGCTCATAAATGTGTTTCCGAATGGATACACATATTAATTGAGCGTGATAGAATTAAACAAAAGGAACTGGGTATAGAGATAAAAAAATTATGTGATAATTTATCATCTTGTACTCCTGCTTCTACCATGGATGATTTCCTTAGCACTATGAATGGGAAATTAAAAGATTATGAAACACTACTAGTAGAAAGAAAGAAGGGGAAATTACTTAGAGATATACGGGACTATGAGAACAACAAAGCTTTCTTGTCGAGAGCCAATCGGAACAAGCCACGTAAGCGTGTTCAATTTCAAACAGAGAATGATAGCCATTACAACTCGTCATTTTCAGCGTCGGAAGGTGGCTATACTTCATACGAAGAAGGGGAGAACATTGACACAGAATTTCCTGTGATGACAGTGCCACAACAACCTGAAAGATTTCACCAAACTTTTCATGGAGAGACCAACAATTTCAATAGGGGTCAACAAGGAAAGAAACACCAACGCGAACTGTATGGTCCCTCAACAAGAGAGTTTCAGGGGGGACATAAAAGAGGTAAATGGTGACATTTTGTTACCTTCTACAAATGACTATATTGTGAATTTGTCTGGACATTCTTTTTCTGATATTTAAGTGGCTGTTCTTAACCGTGGACTGAAATTTATTCCCACCGTAATTTCTCGTGTACATGAGATGAAAAGTGATGTATATAGATTTGGTAGAAAGTTATATTTAAAAAGTTTTTTTAGTAATATACACAACCGCTTACAGTCTACATCTTCTGAAGATAGTTCAGATTCCTCTTCAGAAAGCTTTTATTCTTGTACATCAGATGCATTTCCTGATGCATATTCTAGATTTGACACTGATTGCGTTCAAACAACTAGTGGTTTTATACCTCCAGTTTTAAATAATGATGTTTTGCATTTTGTGAATATGTTAAACTTTTCCATTGAATCTGGATTCAATGAATATATGAAAAATAGAGGTAATATACATTACAATCTATGTTCTAAAGAATGGAAAGCTCTAGGAGCATTGAGCAAGAATAGAGAAATTATTTTTAAACCATCTGATAAGGGTAACAAGTTGGTTGTCATGCATTTTTCCCAATATTATAAAATGTGTATGGATCATCTTAATGATACCACTGTTTATGAAAAGGTGGAATGGAATTTATACAATGCTGCTTTAGATGAGTATAAGGAATTATTAGATAAAGGACAAAGGTTGGGATATTTTTCAGCATCAGATATAAAAAATAAATTTAAAACTGAAGGATGCCAAATGGCATCCTTCTATTGTCTTCCTAAAATACATAAAGACCTGAGAGCTCCACCTGGGAGACCTATTGTTTCTGGGTGTAACTATTTTCTACATAATTTAGGTGTTTTTCTACATAATTTTCTATTAACTAAGGTTAAGACTCTGCCATCTTACATCTCTGATGCCTTTGATTTTCTGGACAAGATAAGGGATGTCAAATGGAATAGATGTATGTATTGGGTTACACTTGATGTTAAGAGTCTCTATACCAATATTAACCATTCTTTTGGTATAGAAGCTATTAGATTTTTTCTAGGTGACTATCCGGATACAGAGTATATTGTTGAACTCATTCATTTTTCTTTAACTAATAATTTTTTTGAATTTCATGATTGATTGTATCGACAAAAACAGGGGACTGCCATGGGGGCAGCTTTTGCTCCCATGTATGCTAATCTTGCTATGGGCCTTTTTGAGTCTGAATTTTTATATAGGAATTCCTTTTTTCATAAATATGTTATTAAGTATTATAGATTTGTGGATGATTTATTTTTTTTACTGGAAGATGGTGAAGCATTGGTAGATCAATTTATTTTAGATTTACATTATAATAGATTTTCATTGAAATTTGATGGGCTCAAAAAAGGTGTTTCCATTTCTTTTCTTGATATTGTGTTAAATATTGTGAATGGTAAAGAACTAGTTACATCAGTTAATAGGAAGTTTGAAGGAGGTATACAATATGTACATGGCACTAGTTGTCACCCTCCTCATACAATAGAAGGTCTACCATATGGTGAAATGTTAAGAATTTCCAGATTGTGTAACAAGGAGAGTATATTTAAAAAGGAATTGAGTCTATTAATGGAAATGTTTCAACATAGGGGCTATAGTGAAGATATAATAATAAATAGTTATAAACGATTTTTTGGACATGGGTACAAAAAAGTTATTAATAATTTGTCTAATAGAGATTTGTTACAGTTAAATGATATAAATAATAGACAGAAAGATATTATGTATTTTTTTACAACCTTTGGTTGTTTTAGTGATGAATTGGTTAAAATGGTTAATTATTTTTGGAAATATTTTAGTTTATTAAGTAGTGTGTCTTCATGGTTGAATGTACATCTAAAATTTTCCTATAAAAGAGGAAAAAATATTACTGATTTTTTAGTAAAAAGTAAGTTTACCTATGCCTGTAGTTAACATGCAGCATAGTCCATCTATGAAGGGCACTTTTAGATGTGGCAAATGCAAAGCTTGCAGATTTGTAGTGCCTCATTTTTCTTATATTAATAATGTGTGTTTTAATACATGTAATGTTTTCAATTGTAATTCTGAAGGGGTGATATATGCACTTAAATGCCCTTGCGAAAAATGTTATATTGGAGAGACCAAAAGGGCATTTAAGGTCAGACTTTTAGAACATGCCAGAGACATCATTAATAATAAGGAGGAAAGTTCTGTGGCTATGCATTTTAAGAATTTTCACCAAAGTAAAAATGAAGGGTTACAAGGTACTGTTTTAGAGCAAATACACCATTCTTGTTATGATAAGGTTAACATTAAGCGTACTTTACTATATAAAGAAGCTGTATACATTTTGAAATTCAACACACTGCAGCCTTGTGGCCTTAATGAAGATTTTAATTGGAAAGCATTGATTTAATGTAATGAATTCAATTAATTTACATTAATTGTTTTATTATATAATTGTTTTTGTGTAGTAGTATAAATGTAGTTCTGTTAATTGTAAGGTTTATACTCCTTGAAGGCTACGGCCGAGACGTCAGAGAGTGAGAGAATAAATTTGTTCGAAAGCTGTGGATTTTGCTGTTGTTTTATTTCATATTTGCTGTTTTTTGTTGTTCATATACAATACTTACACAAGCCCCTGAATCTCTAGCGACTGTGTCTACTTTAAGGGGTCTTTTATTGATGAGGTATTTTCTTGGAATGGCTGACTTTCCAAAGGATACTATTATGCATTTTTTGGTAGCAATTTTTAAGCAGCGAATTTGGCACTAGTCATTTGTCTGTGTTAAAGTTTCCGGTAAAATGGTAGCATCTTGGGGTTGGGGGGGGGGGGTTCCATAATTTCTCCCAGTCTGCAATCATCTGCAACCTCAAAAAGCCAGATGCCCTGAACATTGAACTTGACTTCTGAGAAACAGATGACAAAGAGGAGCAGACTCAGCACAGAGCCATGGATGATTCCACCTGTGACAGGCTATTTTGTGTAAGTAGTCTCTCCAGTCCTAGATGTCTGGGCCCTACCTGTGAGCCAGACGGCTATCCAGGTTACATATGGGTTTATGCTTAATTCCATGAGTTTGTTTACCATGCCCGAATGATGTATTGTTTCAAATGCCTTAGCTAGGTGAAGCTAGGCAGTGTGCACCAGTTTTCCCTCATCCACTGACGTGGAGACCTTCTCAAAGAAGTCCGTGAAGATCAGAAGGCATGACTTGGCTTTGATGAAATCAAACTGGGTTGGGTCTAGTGTTTGAAGGTTTCCTGTGTTGTTATTAATCATTTCAATAATTCTTTCCACGGCTTCACATATGAAATTAGTCAGAATAATGGTTTTGCAATTCCCGAGATCCATTGATGTCTTTCCCTTGTATAGAGAGATGACAAATGCAGTTCTCCATTTGCATGGCATGACGCTTGTACAGAGGTTATGTTCGAATAATGACTACAGTGGCCCTATCAGGTCATATATCAAGGTATTCATGAGGCATCCTGGGATACTATTAGGCCTACTGAAGCTGTTTTCTTGGATTTACGGAGTGACTTTAATACCTACTCCCTACTGGTAATTTGAAGAGTTATGTTAGAAGGTATTTCCTGGGGGCAACTGGTGATAAAAACAGAAGATTTGCTGCATCTCTCAGTTCTGTGAATGTGGCTCCATTTAGCAGCAGTCTGATGCACTGTTGCATGCTGCCTTTGAGGTTTTGGACATAACTGAAGAAGTCTTTATGTACTTCTTGTTTAGACTCCTGGTATTGAGCAGTAATACCTTTCGATTTCTTTGGGCAGATTTTGCTAATTTGTAAAAATATATACAAATAAGTTTTGCCAAATTAGCATTGCCTAGAAAGGCTCTATAAGGAGGACAATGTTTTAGCCAATATTCAAAAGCTTAGGGGGACTGGTGCAGACCATCCTTGGTAAAGCAGCATGTTTTTTTTTAACCATGACCTTCCACGATTACAAATTTGTATCCTCCTAGAATGAGACCAGAAAATAAGCCAATTATTAAAGTAAATCATCTTCTGTTCATATTGTGGCATCATCCTTGGAGAACTTAAAATGCTGCTCAATGCTAGGCACACACCAGCCTTTGACACACAGTCCAAGAGCTCCATAATTCTCTCTTCATACAGTTTAGAGAGGTATGTCTCAGGTCATTAACACCTACATGGACTATAACTGAATCATACTGGTACCTGCGGTGCAATGACTTGCGTGCATGTGTAATTTAGCAGATCCTGGCCCCTGATAGACAACTGACCATTATTTTCTTCTTGTTCATTCAGCCTGGTGAGCAGGGCATCAGTATATCCTACAATGAAGTCCTCTATGACTAGAATCCTGGGTAGTGTACTGACTCGCTTTATGGGCTTGGTAGTTGAGGCTTCACTGGGTGTGGATGTATTTGCAGTGTTAGGTATTTTTACTGTTGAGTGCTTTTTGAGTTTCCTGAGGATAATTTTATCAGGTGGAATGTCTGGGAGGTCTTTAGGATTTGGGAAGATTGCATTGAAGCACCTCAGCATAAGAAGGTCTATGTGTGGAGTGAGTACTATGTGTGGTGAGTGTAGCATGTGTATTTCTGACAACCAGCTTGTTATTTTGAGTGCTGCTTGTACATGGGAGTTTTTCCTTAAGAGACATGCATACACATCTCTCGCATACTGGTTTATTTCTCTGAGCATTAAATGGTTATCAATGAACATTAGACAATTGTTACATTATCTCAAGATACCCATATCCACCAAAATGGCTACTGAGAAAATGGGAAAGTACATATCTATAATGTCAGGTCCTTTATTGGGTAAGATACAATGGTGTGGTGTATGATGGATTAATAGTGGGATGACTAAGAGTGCTTTTGGGATTAGAAACTAGACTAGGCTACATAGTAGCCTTATCCCTTATAAGATGCTCCAAAGCTAGCTACGAAAACAAGATTGACACTGATTCTAAGGACAACCACAAAGCATTATATAGCTATGTCAAGAATCTCAATGGCAACACCCAGATTTGCTCTGAGTTACAACACAATGGCACAAAAATTACAAAACCAACTGATATTGCCAACATCCTGGCAGATAGGTTCAGTGCTAACTTTACCCCTCTCTCACTCCCTAAAGGGCCCATATTTATACAGGAAGAATGCAGAGTCCCTGTAATCACAACTTCACAGGTAAAAGCAGCACTCTCTAAAGCCAAAAACACAGCATCCATGGGACTGGACAACATCCCAGGCTGCGTTTTACACGAACTTCAGAACTAACTGGCTCCCCACCTAAGCACCATGTTCAATCATAGCCTCACGTTAGGCTTTGTGCCCACTGAATGGCGCACAGCAACAGTTATCCCACTCCACAAAGGGGGATCCACCACTGATCCTGGTAACTATCACCCTATTAGCCTGACGAGCCTGGTCTGCAAGGCCATGAAACGTATCATAATGGAATTCATAAACAAAGACATTGGTAACCTCCAAACTCTGGACCCCACCCAGTTCGGGTTTGTGAAAGGCAGATCATGCCTCCTGAACCTGGTCAACTTCTTTGAGGCAGTCACCAAAGTTGTAGACGAGGGTAAGGTGGTTCACACAGCCTATCTTGACCTCACCAAGTCTTTTGACACCATCCCCCATTCTGGAATTACAGCTAAACTCACTAAACTAGGTATAAATCCCTATATCATAAGATGGGTTGCCAACTGGCTCACTGACAGAATCCACACTATAAAAGTTGCAGACTCCAAATCTGACTTCAAACCAGTGACAAGTGGAGTACCACAGGGTTCAGTCCTGGGACCTCTCCTGTTTAGCATCTACTTCTCTGAAGTACAGGTAAACACAGAAGGCCTCTGGCTAATGAAGTTCGCAGATGACTGCAAACTAGGAGCTATAGTCGAGTCCCCAAATGATGTGGACATCCTACAGAAGGGCCTCACTGAGACAGATGCCTGGTGTCAGAGCCATGGCCTCAAGCTCAATGCCAAAAAGTGCATTGTTATCCCCTTTGGTAAAAACTCTGTACCCATGAACTACCACATAGGTAAACACG